>NW_015150890.1:125115-126189 GCF_000732505.1 Cyprinodon variegatus
TTTATTTTTTCAGTGGTCCTAATCCTCTTCCCCGCAGATGTATTTGTATTGATGCATGCAACAAAACTCCTGTGTGAGTCCTGCATATGTCACCTCTATTCTGCATATTTCTACTGCTATTGCAACCGTGAACTGATGCAGAGTGTCAAGAGAATCTCAGTTAATGCAAATTTCCAAATTATCTTTTAATTCTGATTCTGCAGTGGTGTGGGAGAAGGTGATGCCAAAGATCGACCACTGGCTGGTAGTAGTGTTGCTTAGCAGCAGATAGAGGAAGAGGCAGGATTTTGTCTAAAGAAATGTAGGTTTTCTGCATTTGGTCGGATAGAGGCTGGTTTGTATTCATACCTGGACTTAACCGCATCTAGAGTTCGACAAAAGTTACAAAAATGGTGGGGAAACAAACTCTGATCTGTTTATAACAGCCTGTCAGGAGTGAACACATCTTTGCTCAATGGTTCCTTCCTCACTTTGCTCACTGGGCTTTCTGTCCCACTGGGCATTGGAGGCGCTCTGCCAAAATCTAAAGCCCAGATGTGTTCCTCGCAGAAGGAAGATAAAGGTTAAAGTTGGACCAAAACAATTAGATTGGGCAACTGAAGAACAACATTCCAGGCAAAATTCATAATTGATTCGGAAGCCAGTCAGAATAGATTAACCTCCTGACCCGTTGGGGGCGCTGTGGGTTTGGTTACCATTCTACGCAAATGCAGAGGCAGAGTTAGAGCTCACAACATGGTGAGCACCAGAAGAAGGCCAACTTTAAGTCAGACTCAAATGCACAGACTAGGAGCCAGAGATAAGTTTAGCTGATTTATTGAGGTTCCAAACTCAACAGAGGCAAACACCAAGGAACAAAATAAGAAACAAAACACCAGGAGACACCAAGGAGAAAGAACATACAGATACCAAGCAATGAAGCAACAAAGCAACAAGAAATTAAAAGAGGAACTGCAGAGGTGGTGTATATACGGTAGGGGTGGGTATTGCCAAAGAATTCACAATGCGATTCCATCACAGCCATTACCAGTGGCTGACTGGCTGGGTATGATCTGGATAGTGTCTTCAAATTGA
>NW_015150890.1:128162-129068 GCF_000732505.1 Cyprinodon variegatus
AGAGGCTGGCACAAATGGGCAACAGAGTTACACAAAGTAGCACAAAAATCACAATACTGCTTAAAAATAACTGGAAAACTACTACAATGACTCAAAAGGAAACTATTACCAAAAAAACAGGAAGACATAAATTAGAATGTAATTAAAAGCTAAAAAAGTCCACAAAAGGGCAGGATAATGACAGGTTTCCCGTTTAAATCTGGAACTCAAGAAATTGACAAAAGCCAGTTAGTTTGATAGCTGTGCCAGACAGGATTACAGTAAAGTACTGCAGTAAAACAACAAACCTGCACAGCCACTTAATGAGAATTAATGCAGATGGGCTATAAAAAAGCTGAAGCACAACCTGTCGAATCCAAACAGACAAAAATTGGCTGCTGGCTAATCCGGACCCATCCTGATTTAAAACATTTATAAATTACCACGTTGTCTGGCGACAGTATCTAAACGTCACTTGCGCCGCTTCTCCTGTTACATGCAGAAAAACACGCAGAAATGAACGCTTAATTTAATATGACATATTAAAAAACAACCCATCAGCATCCAGCATATGTTCAGTTTCTAATGGAGATGAGAAATCTGCATCCAATCTTTTAAATAAACGGTGTTAGTTTTTTGTAATATAGAAGAATCATGCTCTAATTTGTAGTTACCAATCTGTTGTTACTATATTTTAATTTGACAACCCGGATCTTCTCACCGTTCATTTTTCCTGTTTGGTGCGATTGCAACAGCGGATCTTGACCTGACCGGAGCGGAGCGGAGCGGAGCCTGAACATTTAGAGGATGTTTGGCTCAACCTGCTGCTGTGAAGCAGGATTCTCCACCATGAACAGAATCAACAATAAATGTGGATCCAGGCTCAAAATGAGCACCTTGATATGTGCTTGAGAATGGCTTAGTCTC
>NW_015150890.1:131702-134389 GCF_000732505.1 Cyprinodon variegatus
TAAGGTTCTATTTAGGTTCTAAGAAGGTTTGATTGAGGTTTTATCAAGGCTTTATTAAGGTTCTATTAAGATTTTATCAAGGCTTTATTAAGGTTCTAGTAAGGGTTTATTAAGGTTTATCATCAAAGGTAATTGTTGGTTCAGCAGGTCTGGTTTACTACTTACTAATTTACAGATTTAATGACGTTCCACCGATGAGAGAAACTCAGAGCAGATATTATTAGTAGTTTATCATTTTATGAAGGTGTTATTGTTGCCATGAGGCCAAGTTGTTCAATAGGACGAGTCTCAGAGCAGAGTTTTAGTTTCTAATAGATTCAACATTAAACCTCTATTCCACAGTGAAAGAATGAGAATCAATACTCTACTGTTTTATTTTTGTTTTGTTTTTAAATTAGAAATAATCATGAAAATAGCTCTTATTATTTTGTGTGGCCTTTCTATGCAGGTGGTGTAGAATCTATAGCAGGTGGATCTACGCATCGATACATCAAGAGGTTTCTGAAAGTTACAGGTTCTTTAAAATTACAGGACAGAAATATCCTGATGCTAGAAATTTTTATTTTTATTTTTGAATACTTAGGTATTTTCAAGAGTGAGTACTGTAATACTTCAGTAAATGTTTAAGTAATTTTACTTGTAGTTGAGTAAGATTTGACTATGAGTATCAATGTTTTTACTGACGTACTGCTGTTGAGTACTTCATTCACTGCTGACTGCATCTGATTCTGAGTGGTATTTAGTTGGCTTCCCTGTTATACAGTAGAAAACAGAAAAAATAATAAATAAAAACACAAGAAATTGTTCTTCACAGCAGCTAGCGAAGAGCTAAGCTGTTATTTTCTGAAGCAAAGAGTGAAAACAGATGACTGAGATGTCACAACAACTGAGACTTGTCCCTGGAATGACTGAGCTGTCTCTGAACGTGTCCGTCTCTCCTCTCCTGGGATAGATGCCTGCTAGGACGTTAAATCTGTTCATTAGCTGGCATCAGCTGATTGGACTGCAGCCCTGCAAAGACAGAGCAGCAAAGCTGTGGGTTTATGATGCAGAGGGAATCTCCACATGTTCACAGCTGTCTGGTGCAGCATTATGTGGGCAGAAAACAGGGAATCAATTAATTAAACTGTGTTCTATGGACTCCAACTTTGGTCCAACTTTTCAGGACTAAAAAAGCGTCTTAAAGGGCATCCGAGGCAGCTGGAGTAGGCTGAGATTTCACACATCATTATCAGGAACACAGTTTCCTGGTTTGACCTTTGTCTGACGGAACTCTTCATCATGCAGGAACTATTTTAGCTTTTCTGTCGTGGATAAAATTAAATAAAGAAGAGAAACTAATGAGTGTTTGTAACAGACTTGTTTCTAAGAGCTGCAGACGCCATAGAGCTCCACTGGATGGACAGAGCCGGAGAAACACGCTGACAGTTGTTAAAGATTTGATTAAAAGGTGTTAATTATGGCAGCTCATATGTTTTTTTTTTTTTTTTATCTTTTTATAAAACAAATTTGAAATACAATTCGAAAACAGCAAAAGTGCAATTGAAAATATGCTATTACTAACAGGTTTTTATAAGACAAAATCAAAACCAATATAAACTTAAACAGACAGTCAAATTGAAAGAATCAAAAGGAAAAAGCAGTAAAAGAAAATAAAACAAGCAAAAACAGTGGTTTAGCTAAATGATACGGAAAACTTTAAGGCTTTATTATTTTCCAGTAACTTAATCAAGGTATCAAAACTTTTAATATCATTTTGGAAGGCTTGGAGATTTACTGAATCGGTACTTTCGAATAAAGAATTTTCTAAAAATGAAAATAATATTACATAAAAATTCCACATTTTGGGGTAATGCCAAATTTAACTCCTTTATATTCAAAATTAGGAATGGCATAGTACCTGATACTAATAGAAAGGAATACCATTATTGAAACTCACATATTAGCTCACATCAATGACTCACTCGTCACTGAAGTGGTTTAACACCCAAAGTGAGGGTGGATGGGAACCAATTGTGCCATTAAAGTTATCCGCTAAATCTGTAATGACTCTGAACAGAGGGACCCAGTAATCAGGCAAGACAGACTGTGGGATAACAATGGGCTGCAGATTTACGGTAGGAGAGAAACAGGTTAGTGACCACGATAATCTGATGGAGGATGATTATGAGCCTGTGAGTCACTACCCTGTTTTACAGTTCAGTCCGTGCTCAGGGAACGAGGTAGGATCTAGCCGGTCGGCTGACAAGATGCAGCAATTGCCACACAGAGAGATCCAGACGCTGAATCCTTGATGGACACAGAGATGACGGGAGATCAGATCCCAACAGATGATGGAGGAAGGCAGGATAATCCAGAGGGAGAAGTCAAGAGGCAGATACTGGTTCAGTCTACAGAAGAATCCAACAGAATCTGAAGACAGGTCAGGCCAACAGATCAGACAGGGCCAGGCAGGCTCAGAGGTCCAAATACAGAAACGGGTCAGGATCAGGCAAACAGAAGAGTATTAGAAACGCTAGAAAACTCTTAAGACCAAAGGCTGAAGAATAACCTTGCGCTGATTGCTGGGACCAAGGACTTTAAATAGAAGCAGGAGCAGGTGGATCAGATGAGCAGTGATGAGGAACAGGGCAGAGTTAGACAGGTGAATGAAATGAGCAATCAAGCTGAAGTAGCGCCTGATGAGC
>NW_015150890.1:134779-143219 GCF_000732505.1 Cyprinodon variegatus
CGCAGCGCCGGTATGTGGGGGTCTGAGCGGCTCCCACAGAGAAATAATCTTTGAAGGCAGGATGGTAATCATGTTTTCAGGTCTGTGCAGTCAGTCTTTAAACACGCAGTTTCTCCTCTGTGATGTCAGATCTTTATGCACTCCATCTGTCTGTGGTGGATTCTTCCTCGTGCATCAATAAAGCTGCATAAAATGAAGTGATATGACCTCTCCACTGTAGATTTTCTAGTGCAACATTCTCTAGGTATGACAGTTGTGGTTTGATTTTAACCTGCTAATATTTTGACAAAATAAAATATTTAACTTGTAAATACTGTTTCTTTGAAATGTTATATGTTTGGCATCACTGCTAAAATGTTATGTTAAAGTGAGAAGGAGTATAAATAATAAAACCTAACAGTTAGAAGGCTGTCATCCTTATAAAGGTCTGTTTACTTCAGTTCTCCTTTATTTGCCCAGATTCTGAAACCTCTATCAGTTCTTCCTGCATTAAAATATGTGTTCCCCCATACAGGCGAAAAAGAAGAGATAGAAGGAGCATCTCTGCAGGGCAAAAAGCCAGGGTTAGATTTAAGACTTTATAACTCCTAAAAGACAAAGGGGAATGTAACTACCTTACTTTACAGATTACTTTATGAAGCTCAGATTAGACCCCTAATTAATCTGTGTATCCCATCCTTCCCATCCTTTTATAGAACTCTTAACTCAAACTGATCGCCCAATACAAGCAGATCTAGGTGAAAAACATCTGGGAGGACTCATAGATAAGGTACAGAATCCATGGATCAAAGTGCAGTTAAACATTTGGAACAAGATAAAAGATGAATATAAATTAAATGACAGGTTACAAAAAATGTAATGGTTTGGTTATGATCCGGAGTTTAGGGCTAATTTAATAGATAAAGGATTTAAATTGTGGATTTCGAAAGGGATATAAACATAATATTCTCCTACAGAAAAGGGACAACTTAAAGGCTTTGATAGGTGGAAGGAAGATCACAACCTGGACCGAACTGAATTTTTCAGGTTTCTCCAGGTTGTTGTTTGAACATATCAGAAAGGAAACGGACATCAATGACCCCGTATTTAAAATCTTTATTGAGGCTTATCGAGGAAAATCAAACAAGAGTGTCAACTCCAGAATTTATAAAGGCCTGTTGTCTACAAAGTCCCACAATACAGATTACATTAGGGAAAAAGTCTGTTAATATCTTGGGGAGGATTAGCTAATCTCAGTGGAAATGCACCAGCTCTCATTCATGGCGAGAGTTTGGTTGGAAGTCTTTGATCTGTTTCTTTATTTCACCAAAACAAAAGATACATTTTACTGGAGGGGAAGCTGGAGGCAATATGGACACCAATCATCGGCACATCTTTGGGGAATGGCCAGTGGTTAAACCCAGAGCTTCGTAAGGTATTATGTGGTCTGTTTAATATTAATCTATCTATGCAATGTTCAACATTATTTTTAGGACATTTTGATTTACAGGTGAGGAAAGCTGATGAATATTTATTTGATATTCTGATAACTGCTGGTAAAAAAAAAAAAAAAAAAAAAAAACACTCAAAAGACGGTCAGCTGGTCTTGAACAGACAGAGGTACGAACTGGGTGATCATCTAATGCTTGTTATTTACTTTTTGTTTTTTATTTGAATGTTTTATAGTGTCTAAGGATTAATATATTAATAAATTAATAAAATTGCCTTGCCTATGTGCCTAATATATTAATATATCTCTCATACTTTACTTCACAACTGCTTTGTAGACGGTTTATTTGTGTATTTGTTTATGTTTTTTCATGTAGGCCTATCTCTCCCAGTTTGTTCAAAGTTGTTAGATGTAATTTATTTAGCTTTGTATATTATTTCTATTATTTTGTACACACAGTGGTAGTAACAATATACGTTCCCTGACAGTAATACTAGTGTACTGTAATGCTGTAAACGTAGTATGTCCAATAAATCAATGGGCCATATACCAAACATCAATTGTGTTTTTTAGAAAGGGATTTTTTTGTCATTTTTATCAACTGCTTTGAACTTGCGGAATATAATTACTAATTTAATTTAAGGTTTGTTGCCAATTGTTAAACTTTTAAACATGCTGGGGGTGTATGAGTAGAAAAGTAAGTTGAAAAATAGGGGTTTGATTACTGAAGTATTAAAAAAGGGGTTAATTTGTCAAAAAAAAAATTTGAAGAGGAAAAGGAAGTGACTCAAACAGATACAGACATATTTGCAATTCATTCTTTTTTATCATGTTCAATCATAAAGCTCTAAGAAGGTGGCAAGTAACCAATTTCATCCCCACAGCCTCCACTCAGGGTCCCTGAGCAAGACCCTTAACCCCACACTGCTCCCCAGGCGCCGCACAGAGGCAGCCCACTGCTCCCCAAGGGGAGGGGTTAAAAGCAGAGGTGGATTTCTCCAATGGGAGATCAATACACACACTGGAGAAAGCATCTCTACTGTCAGACATGACAGTAGAGATGCTTTGTTTTAGTATTAGTTCTTTAGTATTAGTTCTTTAAAATTAGTTCTTTAGTATTAGTATTAGTTGTCTTCCAAGCATGGCGCCTCGTCGGACCAAAACTCCTTTTTCTAAATGTGCGTCTGCAGCATGACCTCTGTTTAAAAAGGACTTCTGACAGTTTCTTCTCACTACTCCTCCACTAAGACAACATGTGTTTGTTACTAACAGTTGTTCTGTGGAAAGGTTTCCTCACCCCTGCTTCAGCTTTCTACACAAGTTTAATTAAAATCATGTATATTTATCTTTCTACTTCACCATTAAAAACCCACTTTTTGTTGCTTTTTAACAATAGATTCATTAACATTATCATACTTTTATTGGTTTTGGTTGTAATGGGATAAAAGGTGGAAAAGTTTTCAGAGGGCGGATACTTTTACATGGCTGTGTATCTTTCAAAAATATGCTCAACATTTACTTGAAATAAAGTTTAGGTGAAAAAACAAGAGAAAATGAAACAAAAACTGATGTTACTAAAAAAAAAAAACATTGAGATATTCTGGAGAGGGATTAGATCAAAGCTAAGCCCTGTAGTCAGGCCTCAGGATGTCGCCGATTTCATCAAGCTGCCAGAGGAAGTTCACTTTTCTCCTTATCTTTGACTCCACCCGCCTGGGATAAGCTGGTGGTGTGTTGTTGGCACCAAACATATCTCTTATCCTCTTAATTATTATGGCGATCTCAGCTTTATGCTGAAGTTTTTGTTATATTTAAAGCGTAGCAAAGAAAAGCAATGCTGTTACTTTGAGTTTGAAGGGAAGCCTCATTGTGACATAAAGACTAAAAAAGAGTGGCAGAAGAGTCAGACTCTGCAGATTCATGTCCTTAAAGGATTGGATCTTATTATCTTAAGACGCTGTGACCAATTTTTCCTCCCTCTTCTGTCTGATTCATGTATCGATAAACTGGCAATTCTTAAAGAGTCCATTCATTACAGCTGACTGATATGTTTCTCTTTGTTTCAAAACAGGAAAAGAAAGAAAAAAGTTTTTTAAAATGGGGATGCAGCGGATCCACCCGTCCCATCCATCATCAGTTTCTACTGTCCAGCCTGTTTACTGAGAGCAAAATGGATTCTTAGCAGCTCCACCCTAAAGTACATGGTTTGAAAAATGGTCGACACCAACATGGATTTCTGGCTACTTTCTATAAAACTTTTAGCAACTTTTAGGATTGTTTAATTTATGACTTGTGAGTCTGATAAACCCTAATAATACCTGCCTGTTCACTACAAAAATTATCTAGAAATAAGTCAGCATTGCTTAAATTAAGTCTATTTACTATCATTTGGCAGGTTAATAAGATAATCTTCCAATGGAACGAGTATTTTTACAATTAAAATAAGATAATTAGATAATGTGCACTTGAAATAAGTAATTGTGTTTTATTATATTAGATGTGAATTATCTTGCTCCTTTGGCACAGTGTCGCTTTTTCCTCAATTCAAGAAAAAATGCGCTTGTTTTAAGAAACACTGACTGGTTGAGTTTTCCAATTTTTTTTTAGTGCTGTGTCAGAACTGATGTTTTCCCCAGTAGTTTATCTAATTAGGACAGTTCCTCTGTCAGCGAAAAAAAAATCATCTTTATTCTGCATGTGGCAAAGATTTGGGAATGGAATGAGAGCGGCGTCCTTCAGCTAAGAACTAAATGTAATATTTTGATAAGGCTGGAGTCATGGATGTCTCCTCATCATCTAACATCTATGATGTAATGATGTGATGATGTAATGATGTAATAATGTGGCAGACTGGGGTTGTAAAACATGTTTCTCTAACTGTGATTCGGGGCCACTTCACGAGATGGTTGCTAAGAGCTGCCTGCTGTAACTTTAAGCAACTTCTCTGATCTTCTCGGATTTTGAAAGATTATCTCTTTCCAAATCAGTTGTCATGTCTCCTGGTCATTTAATATATAAACATTATGAAGTGTTATTTAAAGAGTTTGTCCCAAATGATCTCTGCTCAGGAAAAGGACCGGAGAGAGAAAGCTTCAAAGTGAAAACATGGAGTTTTCCTGAACAAAATGGTGATTGTGTTGCATTTACTACCAAGGCTCAGTTCTATCTTTTACCATTTGTTATTAATTTCCTTTTAAAAATCTACTTTTATGTTGCTTCATAGAAAATCTTTCAATAAAGAGAGTAAGACATTGTAAGTGTTTAGTACAATAGTTCTATGAGCAACATCTGTTTCTGGTATAAGTGCCTCGTGGTATTTTTAGAGTGACACGTAAATTATAAAAATGCATGACATCACAAGCACATATGATGACCTCATTGTTCAGCATGTTGTCCAGTCTGAACCACAAACATGCTGTTTGGTAGGTACCTGACCCTTCAGGTGAATGAATTAGCCTTTAGGTTTACAGACAAAATAAGGTGGAGGACCTTCAAACCAGCCGGGAGTTTGCCCAGAGATGGACAACCAAACAAGTTCATTCTGAAGCAAACCTTCATAAAGCATAAAATGTCATCCCGGACCCTTCAGACACATCTAGCTAATCCTTAACATGACTGTTAAGTTTTCTGAAGATCTCTCAGGCTAAAGTTTTTCAGAGACACCAGACGGCACTTTTAGAATAATGATTTTACAGACAGTTGACTGTAGAGCAGCTGACATGCTATAAACCAAACTAGAGTATTTTAAGGAGAAGAAGCTGTGAAGCATGGAGGTGGAGGTGCTGTAATATGAGGTTGGTCTTTTACAGCAGTAGAGACATGGCCAGCTTTCCATTAAACAATCTACAGTAGCCTCACATGAGAGCCGAACACGACCCAATATCACAATAAACCAAATTCAACAGTAAAGTCACCAAGAAATGACTAAAATTAAAGAAATGGAAAGTTGTTGGTGAATCAAAGCCCAGACTTAGTCTGACTGGGTTAGCTGATCCTGCAAGCATCTCCAACAGGTGGAGCAAACTTTCCTCCTTCCATAACCAGTTATACTTTTATCTACCTTCTTTGTTTAACCCTTGTTGTTCACTTTGGTCAGACTAGAACCAAAGTCAGACTCTGTTCTTTGGTCTTTGCACTTCACTGCATGTTCAAAGGGAGCTTTTCCTCTCCACTGTTGCTACCAGCATGCTTAGTGTGAGGGATTGCTGAAGAGTCAATGAGTCGATGCAATCAGCTGGTTTTCCTTAGATACAAAACTCTGGTGAACTGGAAAGTGCCTGAGATGACATGATGTGAATTGGAGCTATAGAAATACACTGAATCAATTTGAATTAAAATCCGACACTGGCAAACTATTTAACAATAAAGTTACACCACTAACTTTGTGACCTAAAGAGTTGATTAATATGAGTTATTTTAAATGAATAAATCAGTGTTATGAGCGGAAATACTGAGCATGTAAGCTCATCCTGTTCGCTCATCCTCAACTTCAGCTACTGCTTGTTCCTGAACCTCACATTTATTTTTCATCACTTCTTCAGTCATGATTGTTTAGATGATGGACCTTCGTTTCATCTCTGCATCCATACTTTTGTTTCGGGTAGTTATTTTAGTTTAGGGTTCAGTGATAACATTTGGCTACACACCAGAGGGCAGCATAGCATGAACACCTTTCCATCAAGCTTCTTCAGTCATCCAGATTTCACCATCTTTGTTTAGCCAGCAGTAAGACTTCTGACACAATGCCATAAATCCCAACACACCTGCTTGAATAAGAAGAGTTTATTCCAAACACTACATCATCCGGTATAAAAGTGCCAATTCCCACAAACTCACATATGTTATAAGATGGAATAATTTCAGATTAGTAGTCTACAAGACCAAGCGCTGATACTCTGCAGCATCTGTGTGGGAGAGGAGATGTTTCTGTTGCAAGTCCAGCTCTCAAACTATACATTGCAAATACAATTGTTTGTATTAGTTTGGCAGAAAGGCATTGAGGAATCATTTTCAGATGGAACCACTATTTTAAATGTCCCCATGTCTGATTTATAGATTAAACAAAGAAAAAAAAAAGAAAATTATTTAGCTTCGCCAAATTATTTCCCCAAATAAACACTGCAAATCCCATGAAAGCCCGTTTGAAACTCCTCAGACTTAATAGATCCACATCTTGACTATAACTCAAGCTAATTTGGACTGAATCAGTTGAAGCATGTTTGTTCCACAAAGGTTTTAGTGGGCAGTGAGCTAGGAGGAAATGGGATTTTTGCACAATGCCAAAAGTGCTAAAATGCATTTTTCTCCTCATAAATAGGGAATCTGATCAGACAAATATGCTGATTTGCATTATTGGAGACCTTCTGCATGAGGGAAAGCCTTTGCTCCTGAGGAAATTTACCAATAATATCACCAAACTGAATAGAAAACAAGAATAACAGAACAAGCTTCTGTTACATTACCTGAAATGGTCGCACAATGACCTCTGACCCCTCCTTGGGAAGGTCTGAGCCTCTAGTTTCCAATGATGGCGGACGTTAGGGGGGCGGGGCTAAAAATGAATACCTGCTGCTGCATTACTCCCGCTGAGTCAGACATGTCAGGTGGAATTTTACATCTCATTTTATTTGTTTACACAGCTATAAAACAAAAAGTATTTTTGAAAATGTAATTTTGAGACATGTTTTAGAAATTTTAAAGCCCCATTTGTAAGGCGTGTGGATGAAACACCATGTGACTGTGTTTTGCCCATTTCTATAAATAGATAAACATGAGTAGGAGGCAGTTGGGTTCTGTACCGGGCTGGCCGGGCTTAAGGGGTCTTCTTAACTTTTTTCTTGTCATCTTAATTTACAGTAGTTCATTAATCATTCTAGGGCTCATCTAATTGGTCAAATGCTAAAATAACATGTACAGCCATGTAGCAGCATCTTTGCTGAGTGGCTGGATCTACGTTTCATGCTTCTAGACCTCACTGAGGGAGGCCTTACAAACTCAATCTGCAATTGATAAAACTTTGCCCTGAAAAGAGTTAAAGAAACAAACTCATCTTTTTTCTGTTGTCAGTGCTTCAAATGGAAATAAAACATCTGAGCTCTGTGTTTCCAACGTGGTTCACTGTGGTTGCAAAAGTTTTACTCTCTTCTAGAGCTCGGAGCTTCGTTTTGAACATCATACAGTTCTTCTCTTTCTCCAGCAGGGGGAGCTGAGTGGGGATTATCTGTCACAGCAGGCAAACCAGGTCATGCAACAGTTGACCTCTGTCTTATGACACGATTAACTGAGACAGAGAAGCTGTTTATAAGCAAAGTAGCCGTTGGCTGTAAATATGGCACAATTATGTCTTTGCCTCATTTGCATAATTTTCCATCTGCATTTAATTGGAGCTGTGATGAAAGTCAGAGGAGAGGTAATTACACAGAAAACAGAAACAGAAGTAGAAAACATCTTTATTTTATGAACACATTTTATGTCTGAACTGGTTTCAAACCAAAGTCAATGTAAAACAGATTATCCCAACATTATTTTATACACAATTTACAATGACGGCTACCTGATGATCAAATAACTGAAATAACTGAAAAGGAACAGACACCCATTTATTTAACTGGGAGTTAAATAATATTTATTATATTTAACTACTTTAACTGAGTTAAATGAAATTCTATATTTTAACCTGACTGGACTCGGATCAGTGAGTAGTTTCAAATGATGATTGATTAGTGGCTGGACTGGGCTTCCTGGGAGAGAGAGAGGCCCACGGACACCTGCTGTTTGGTGAGAAGAGGAATGTAGTGTCTGCTTTCAATAACTGCTGAGTTTGAATTCTGCAGCTTCGTCCTCTGAAGGCAAGATTCTTAGGGTGATCACTGTCAGGATTTGGTTTTGAGGTTTTTGTTTGGACCCAAAAGCAGAAGCTGAGAGGGAGAGGTGAGTTCTTGGAGGGTTTAATGAAAGATCAGGCAACAAAAACAGGAATCCAAAAAAAAAACCGACATAAAAATTAAACAC
>NW_015150890.1:143597-146129 GCF_000732505.1 Cyprinodon variegatus
ACACCAATAAAGCTAGAAAACAATGAAAAACCTGGATGAACTTGAAACAGAAAACTTAAAGAAAAACAACAGAACCCAGATCGTTACAATTACGTCATATCGCGGCGCTGAGGCCTGTTCTGATTCCAGGACTCCTCGTTATGCGGCCGACAAATGCAGCCGTTTGAAGGACAGGTCGACTGTATCCTCCGTAGCCGTGGGTATCCCATGATTCAATGCGAGTCCAAGCAAGCCAGCTTCTCCATGCTATGAGGAAAAAGGGAAATGGCGCCAAACAGTGGTGAATATTGGAAGTGCAGTTTAATATAATCCAGTCTGTGAATAGTTCTGTCTGAAATGAATGAAAATAATTGTTTTAATGGTTATTGAGTCAGATATGTGGCGGTAATGTTTGTTTTATTGAAAGGTTTTATGTAAATGGGTTTGGTTGACATTTAAGCTGTGATTCCAACATTTCTGCAGGGTGGAGACTATAAATCTGATATCTGAGACGACGGTACTGCTGCTGAAGTTCCTCAGAAATATTATTAACACTCAGAACAGCAGTGAGGAGTTCAGCATCCATCCGTTGCCTGCTTTGAGCGTCAACTGTTACGGTTGCTAGGTGACAAAGTGTACAGGCGGTGAACTTAGAGAAAGTTGGACCTGTTTGAATCCATAGCCAAATTCTTCCGGCCTCCTTGTTTTCATGGACCTGGAAGTCCAGATAGTTCAGGTCCTTGGAGGACGCAGCCTGTGAAATCAAACACAGCCAACAAGCTTCTGAGAGTCTCTAATAACAAAGAGAAATCCCATCGAACTGATGATGAGGGATGATGCACAGCAAGACTACGTACCGCTGTACACAGAAAATTCCCCTCCACAGCGTGATGCAGTCACATTGACTAAAGCTTGTTAAATAACATCAGCAAAACTTCTCCTAAAACACTCATGCAGGCCTGGTCGACCTTTACGACTTTGCCCAGAGAAGGATGTTCCTTTTTTACCATGATGACCTCATCATTGCTTTATGGAGGTCCAAGCAGCTCCAACAGTGGTGACAGTGTGTTGAGGGGCCAGTGCTTACATTGCTGGGGGCAGGATAACAGCAAATGAGATGTGACAGCTGAAAGAGCAAACAGGCTCAGCTGATGGGTTTAAATGCGTGCTGTATAGCATGGCAACAGAATCTTATGCTAAGTGTAAAGAGGTTACTAATATAAATGTTGAAGTGGTGCTATAAATAAAATGAATTGAATTGAATAAATGTTTGATTTATTGAATAAATCAACCATGGAGCAGGATCTTCTTGGCCTTATTTCTTTAAATAACTGAGCAAAGTCTAAACAAAGACTCAGCAACTTCTGTCCCTGAATGACTTTGTTTTACACTCAAAAAAGCTCATCTGTTCCCCAAGGATCGGAGCTCTCCTGGTGATTTAGAGGAGGAGGAGGAGGGGTGGGGGTCTCACTGAAATTGTTGTTTCATCAATAAATAATGACAAAACTCTGATGGCCGCGGTCTTCCTCTGATCTATGATCAAACACAAAGCACCGCTCTCCTCTCAGACGGCAAATCTAGTAACACGCCATATATCATACGTGCTCCGACAGAAACGTGCGTGCACGCTCACCTTCACACACACACTGACCCAAAAGACAAACACTCCTGCCAAACCTAACACAGCAATTTCATGTTACATTATTTTTCTAAGTCATACTTTCCACAGTGGGTCTCTGCTTTGGTGTTTCAGCCTTTTATTTCGGTTCTGTTTGCTGCTTCGAGGCTTTAACACGCTGCAGCACATATATTGCAGGACTCAGGTCCATTTTTAGCACTTTGCAGTGAGTTTAACATCAAAACCCTTTCATAGTAAAACCAATTCTCTATGCACTATGATGGGGTCCTGCAAATGAATCAATGTGAAGCAATTTCTTTAAAAAGAATTGTGAAACACAAAAACGAGGGTAACATTCAGAAACAAAAACAATGTAAAAGAAATGCATTGTCAAAGAGAAAGGATGCAAGAACAGAAAAGGGAGAGTAGCCTAGTATAAATGAACTACAAATATAAATCTGCTACAAATACATAAATAAGCACATAAAACACATGCAAAGGGGAAATGCTGCAAGTAGAATAAAAAACTGCAAGAGAAGTAAAGCTGCAACCTAGCTCCAGACCACTAGGGGGAGACAATCGTCAAGGCATATGTACGGGTGGCTGAGAAGTACAAAACACATTTACAATTCAAAAGCACATTAACAAATAAAAAACAAAATAACATTTGAAGAAACAAAATTATATTTTATGAAACAAATGTATTTTTAAAAAAAAAAGTTAAAATATTTAAAAACAAATTTACATTTTAGCAAACAAATTTACATTTTACGAAACAAATTAGATTAGATTCTAGGTGAGAGAAAGTTTCATTTTAGAGACAAAAAAAATACATTATAGGGAAATAAATTTACATCTAAAAAAAAATTGACCGTTCGGAAACACTTGTACAAGTGCAAAGACAAAGCTGCAAGCGGCAAAACACAGTTACATAG
>NW_015150890.1:148539-154793 GCF_000732505.1 Cyprinodon variegatus
AAAGAGAATCAGTGTGTGGAGAAGTTTATTTACAGTGTTGACTAAAATGACTAAAATTTGACTGAGACTAAAATTGATTTTCGTCATTTAGACTAAGACGCAATTTTAAAAAGCTGATGAAGTTAACACTGGTTCAATTTTTTCTTTTATTATCGAAAATAATAGGTCTTTTTTGAACAGCAGTAATAAAGACATGCTTGAGAATATGCATGTCTCATTGAATTACAAATACAGAAAATTTCAGACCACCGGCTGCAACAGTTCCAGAGCTGTGGGGTTTTGAACTTTTGGCATCTTAAAATCTCTCCAATTGTGCCAAATGCTTTAACTCAACTATCTGATCCATAGAAAAACACTGAAGCATTTTGATGACCACAAAACATTTATGAGGCAAGTTTTTTTCCTCTTTTTTTCAGAATCAGTGTATATAACAAAATGTAAAATTTTTACGCCTAAAATAACATAAAAATCTATAATAAAAAAAAATAGTGAAACTGCTGCTTTTCAATATAAAATAAGCCCCAGTGCCTTTTCTGAGCTGTATTTTGTTTTGTTTTTTTGTGCCTTAGGCATTGTAATAAAACAAAATCAGCATTCAAGCGGAGTGTTTTTAGTAAACGGCTTCGAGCTGCGCACTTTGATCCAGAGGCAGCATTGCATTTCACAATTACGCAAGCCTGTAACACGGCTGTGGTTTATGCAACCCAGCCATGTCTAGCCTTGTTTGAAACCTTATTTCAGTGCCTGCAAAGCCAAACAGCCCACATGGTCCTAACCAATAACAGCAGGACTCTATGAGGCGTGATATCGCTCTAGTCGGTGCATCATTGGCTGACAGGTGAGGAGCGCTTGGGAGACTTCATCAGCTGTCCCTGACTCAAATCGTAGTCAAACCAAGATGCTTTTGTCTTGTAGGTAAGAAGACGATGTAGAGAACCATACTAAATATTGCAGGAAAATGTTTTGATGAAGTAAGTCTTATTACCAAGATTAAGCATTGTCACAGTTGGGGTGGAGGTTTGAGAGGACCCAAATGCAGACAAAAGCTTGAGGTGGTTACTTGAATGTTTTAATGACAAAAGTTTAACAGAAGCAAGAATCCAAAAATATAAATCCAAAAAAATGCTGAAAATCAAGAATACTCACAACAAGAAGGGGACAAAGCAATGACGACAAACCAGCAAAGAGTGACTGAACAGGAGGAGAATAAATGGGAGAGAAAAAAAGACCAGGCTAACTAGCAGATAGGGAGCAGGTGTGAACAGAGGAGGCAAGAAGGGAGCTAGGGAAAAGGAGACTGACACAAGAGGGCAAACAAGAAATATCTAACAACTGAAATACAATCAAAAATACCTAGAACACAAGAATGAATAATAAGACCAATGAAAACTAGGATAAAACTAGAACAAAACTAGAACCATGACAAGCATTAGCTCTGACATGTCCTACTTTTTATACCTAAAAAAAAAAAAAAAAAAAAAAAAAAAAAACGGGGGTGATTTCAAAATCGTCCGAGATTTTGATCGACTACAGTGCAGCAGAACCGAGCCGTCAACACCGCAGTGAAGTTGGTTTGAAGTTGGATTTTGGATATTCCAGCTCCATGGAGTCAGCGGGATCTAGCAAACGATTGATCCGACTCAGGGACTCCGATGTCGACCAGCGTCTCTCAGCTGCTCCCTCCTCCCACACACGGTGGTGCATTTAGGGACCGTCAACAAATCTTTGAACCCAGCACTCTTGAGAAACAAAAAATCTATAAATTCCTTATCTTATGACCAGCAAAGACGAAACTATTATAAAACCATGGTAGTAGATAACATATGTAAGGCACACTTGCTTTTATGCAATTTTAAGCTATTTTTAATTTTTAAGATATTTTAAGACAAAAGTTGTAACTTTTCTTCAATAGCTTCCAGGTCATGTGACCTGAAATTGTTTTACTACATTAGCCTGATGAGGCAAACTCATGTTTATTCTATTTCAAGCCTTTGTATATTTTTCGGTTTAAATGGCCACCCCCCCCCCCAAAACTGTCCTTCTTTTCAGAAAAGCTATCTGAGCAGAATTTTTTCACTTCTGTCTCTGTGTTATACACAATCTAAAAGAAAAAGTCAGATTATGAAAAGTTGTAAATAAATAACAAAACAACTGAAAAGAAAATCAGAGCAATAAACGGTGTGGGACGGTTTCTATGGTGACTGAGGCAGAGAGGTGATTCTCAGAGAGATCTGGGAAGTTTCTCCAAGTTTTTCTTTCTTTTTCCATAAAGAGGTGAGAGAGATACGCTGCGCTGACCTGCTCTGTCTGCTCCTCCTTATTCTGGTTTCTGTGAGGCTCAAAGAGGATCAATACTTTATCCGTTTCCTGTCCTCCTGAACTCCTATCAGGGGGAAAGTTTTAATGTTTCATTCATTGTTTTCCTGCAGTCTGTCCTGTTTACTATAAACGCGATGTGTGACTCCAAACCGACTCTTTCCCTTTGAGATTAACAGATTTTATTTAGTATTTTCCCTAAAGCGGATGTGTTTTACTTTGTAACCGCTTCTCTTTTCCCGTTAATTGCTGCTGACTTGCTGCGTAGTCAGCCTGAAACAGACCTGGGCTCTATCTCAGTCGGATCTACGCAGATCGTTATGGTCACACGTTTTTCAATAAAACAATACAGGCACCACACTGGGATGACGTAACAATCATTTGCTTTGTTCTTAATACTTTGTTTTTTGTTAATTATTGTGATTTTAATTGTAATTATTCATTTTACTAGTAGAACTAGGGAAATATCTAACCTATTCTATTTTACCTCTCCTCCTTCCTTCTAGCCATGTCTCTCTCTTGTTCTCCGTTCACACGGGCACACTCTGGGTGTCAAAGCGTCTTGTTGACATGCAGAGTCTGTTGGGGACACCATGAGGGGGTCCACCAGCACATCGGAGCGGCGCATCCCAGCATTATGGTGTCCGGGCGTTCTGGCGTTGGAGCGTCCGAGCGTTCCATGCTTGAGTTCAGTAAATTGAGCTTTAGCCACTGCATGCTGGAGCATCAACCAATCAGAAAAGCCGATCCAGCAGTTTTTTCAGGTAAACAGACACTACCTGCAAGCTGTCATCACTTCTGCAGACATTCTGCAGATAAACAATAAATAGATATCAAGGAGTTAAACTCCAAAGGTTAAATAAAGCAGGTAGAATGGATTGTTATGTAGAAGCAACATAGAGCAGCTCTGATCATTATTGCTGCACTAAAACATCATTTTTTATGAACTATAGAGAAACAGTTTATAAATACCCACATTAACTAGAAATGTTAAAAGCTGCTGATGAAAATCATTGGATTGTATATTCTGGTTCTTGCAGTTTTTACCACAAACCCTAAAAACTATTCACTTCCTGCTGTTATGAACAGCAGCAGGAAATCCCCCACAGGCTGGCTGCAGCTGAGAGCTTTCAGCAGGGATTTCCAGCGCTGCCTCCCGGCGGTCTGCTCGGGGGTCAGGGCTCAGAACCGGGGACCCAGTATTCAAGGCAGACAGACAAAAGAATAATACCAAAGTGTTTACTGAAAAACAGCAGATCAGTCCGTGCAGTTCAGTCCAGCCAGTCTGCTGCAAACAAGACATGCTGGTGGGAGAGGATGGAGGACATCAGGATATCAGATCCGAGCAGACATAGGAAGGCAGGTTAATCCAGAAAGCAATACCTAAAAACGGGTGTCAAGGATGCGCTCAGGATTCAAAACCAGGAGATCAGAAGTTGGATCCAAAGGGAGATCAAGGTTGGTGTCAGGAAGCAGCATGAAGTCCAGTAAACAGGCAGAATCCAGCAGGAGTTCAAAGACAGGTCAGGCAAACTGATCAGATGGGAACAGGCAGTCACAGTGGCTGAGAGGCAGAACAGGTCAGGTAATCAGAAACACTAAGGTAACACTGGAACACTCTCACCACTGGTTCGAGAATAATATAGTCCCGATGAAAGGAAGAAGGCAGGTTAAATAGAGACAGGAGCAGGTGGATCAGGTGAACGGTAATGAGAAACTGGGCGGAGCCAGACAGGTGAATGAAATGAGTAATGCAGCCAGTCATCAGCGCCAAGATCATGACAGGAGGTCTGGAGCTCCAAACAGAACTGCAGATTTTAGTGGGATTATAATCCCAATGAACTGATGAACAGAAGATGTTTGAAGGTGGACTTTCTCACTTAAAAAAAGCCTTTTAAAACTATATTTTCAACCCATTAAGTAAAAAGCCAAGCTGTTCTAAGCTTGAAGCTACAGAACAGAGCAGATAAACAACCAGAGCATTGAAGCATCAAAGCAGCTTCACCTCAGTTTTGATCCAGCGTCCAAGTTTCTGCGTTTGCGCGTTTCTGACACCGATAACGCGTTTGGTGTAAACGCAGCAAAGGCTCTCTGCCTTTCTCATCTCATAGACTCCCCTGTGACTCTCCTCTTAACACCAAGGTTCTGTTATGCTTCTTTTAGCACTCTGTCACACGTTTCCTGCTAATTCTACTAACTCTTCAACCTGTTTTCACCTTCCTGTCTTTATCTGAATGCAGCATTACTGTTGCTTGGCACCAAGAGTAGCTATTCAGGGGCTTTTCAGCACAGAGGTGAAATGATTGTCAGAATAGTTCAGCAGAAAAGTCATCTTTTATTCCACAAACAAGACCTGACCATAGAGGTGACAGAACCAGTGTTGCAGGCAGCGAAGTGAAGGTCTTTTTTTATCTGTATAATACAAGGCAGTGTTCCTTTGGTTTTCAGCAGTTGAGTGAAGCTTCTTTTGACTCTCAGACTGTTTTGAACTTTACTTGCTTTGCACTTAACTTCTTTTTTTTCCTAAAACCTGTTCTGACTTCTTTTGTGTGAACAACTCAAGAAGCAGAAATGCATTTTTTCACTTTGCTTTTCGCTTCAGAAAAGGTTGAGTTTTATTGACCTTTTATTTCTTTCAGCAAAGCTGTACGCTCAAAGAAACTAGCATCTGTATTTCTTTTTCTATGTTTTGTCTTCATAAACTCACAGTGGAGGGTTTTTTGTTAAGTATTAAATTGTTTAAAAGTAACATCAAATAATTGGCTTAGAAAGAAAATGCTGAAAATATGCCAATGAGCTTTTTGTTCATTTTCCACATATAAACCGATACATAAAAAATGATTAATTATAAAATTTGAGATTCCTTGTAAGCTCGGAGTTTTGACTTTTAGCATATTTAACATTTTTATACAATCGTTACTTAAAGTTTCACTTATAAGTACAAAAGTTCGTCTTCTATCATTCAGCTCTAAGATCTTTTTATGTGAGAATATTAAGAATATATTTGCATTGCATTAATAAATTCACATAGGAAAATCCATGCTGACCCCTGAATTAAAGGCAGTTATTCCCTTCAAACACACACCCAGTCTTGCTATAAGTAGTGAGGACCATGTGTTCAGCTTCTATTGATTTCAGTAATTTCATCTCTTTATCTGCCCTAACATGAACGATAACCCTAAATCTAACTTTTACAGTACATACCTCACCCCAACCCCATCGACACTGTAGCCCTAAAATTAACTGTCGGTATAATAGGCCATGTGGACGGCCAAAATGTTCCCACTTTGTAAAGATGTCCTCACTGCAAAGGTTAGAAACTCAAAGTGGTCCTCATACTTAGAGTAAGGAGTTGGTTTTTCCCTAGGCATTTTATTTATTTAAGATAATTAGTTATGATCTTACATTTTGGACCTTATTTTCTTAACGGTACCCTCCCACCCACCTTAACTCAAGGATTGATTGATCTTATTCCCAAAACAAAGAACGATCGGTTACTTATTGACAACTGGCGTCCCATTAGTCTACTAAATAACGATTTCAGAATCTTGGCCACAATTTTTTTTAAGCGATTAAAGTTAGTTCTGGATGGCATTATTGAAGAAACGGAATCAGGCTTTTTAAGAAATAGACACATCTTAAATAACATTAGGCTTTTCTTGGACATATTGCGGTCTGGATCAGCTGCTGCCTGCGTCCTCACTAGAACTATAGAAAGTAGATCAGACAGCTGATCCAGATGCTGCTGCCTGCATCCTCACTAGAACTATAGAAAGTAGATCAGACAGCTCATCCAGATGCTGCTGCCTGCGTCCTCACTAGAACTATAGAAAGTAGATCAGACAGCTGATCCAGATGCTGCTGCCTGCATCCTCACTAGAACTATAGAAAGTAGATCAGACAGCTGATCCAGATGCTGCTGCCTGCATCCTCACTAG
>NW_015150890.1:154892-160605 GCF_000732505.1 Cyprinodon variegatus
CTGATGCTTCGTTCAGACTGCATCTGTGATGCTTAATTTTTGATGCTTGTACAAGTTTAGTTCTGACGTGCGGCTGAAGCATCTCTGCTGCTCTAGCTTCGTGGTGGAAAGTGGGTCTGATGCGCGTTGGGTGGAGCTACTCTATCCTTTCTTTGCCTGGAACAATGGCAGCTATACTTGCTGGAAGGCGATTTTCATGTACGTAATCCAAACAGCAGGCACCAGGATAATAAAAGCAAAACATTTTTGGTGGCAGGTTTCTACGTTTTTAGTTAATTTAGGCATTAATAATCTGTTTCAGAGGTGTGATCATAGCGCTCTGCATCAGCAGTGCTGTGTCTGACTCCCTGCCAGCTCTGATGAATGGTGAAACATGCTGGCTCACGTATGGTCAGTACGTTAAAAAATTTTGAATTCTTCCATATCCAAATTCCTCTTGACAGATAAAGCCCCACATATTGGCTTTAAAACGCTACAGAAGAAAGCAGGACGTCCAGTGATGGTTGTCCTGCATTCTTCTGTAGCGTTAATAAGAATGATTTAGCTTCAGGATTTGGGCTTGAAGACTAATGCTGATAAAGCTGACTTTTTGTTGAACAGATGGATAATTGGTTACCGTTTTGTTCATTAAAACATGTAATGAGTCTATAGTGATGCCAGGTGATGATTGTAAACACTGCTGGTTGTAGTATTGTAAAATCTCTGAGGTGGTGCATCTGACACTCAGCGTGTAGATGGCCACGCCTTTGGTAGGAAGGGTCAGGTGGCACAGAGGGGAGGGGTTTGTGTGTGCAGGAGGGATGCTTAATTTTTATTTTTCTCAAATGAAAGACAATATCTTTATAATGCTGAGGTCACAAAAGTCTATCATTTTCAGAGATCAGTGGATACTTGCTGAGGACCCAGATGCAGAGCTGAAGAGGCAGAGATGATTTCCTGCTAGGTTTAAGGAAGAACTAAAAATGCAGAAGCCATAATCCAGAACGGATTGACAAACTCAGGATCTAAAGACGAGGAGACACCAGGGAGGAATATATGGAATGAGGACAATCAATCAAACAGTAGCTGCAGAGAAGGAGTATAAATGCCAAACAGACCAATAAATGGAATAATCAGCTACCTGGGAGCAGGTGTGGACTGAAGGATCTAGAAAGGAGCTAGGAGAAAGGAGACTGACACAAGGGGGCAGCAGAGAGTAAACAAGAAATACATAAGAACTCAAATACAACCAGAAAACAACTAGAATGACACAAAATGGAAATTAAACCAATGACCTAGAAAACACAAAATGACTTAAATCAACGTTTAACTGAAAACGTAAGTAAAAATGCAAATAAACATTCTGACACGTTTTGTTTTTAAAAATTTCTACTGATACTGGTATGAAAAAAGCTGAAAAGACTTAACTTTCAACTTGAACAGTAATTGCTGAGAAAACCCTCTTCTTTATGAACTCCCTTCAAAGGAGGAGACAGACAGGACAGCTGATCTTCCATCCGGAACAGCAAATCCATGATTCCTGATCAGTTTTTAAACCTCTCTTTGGTATTTCTGCTTTGTTGAATTTATTTCTAAACAGCAATTCCTGCTTGCATCTTCCAAACTCAGCATTAAAATCAGACCTCAGTGCTTCCTGCTGAAGCAGCAAGACAGAAGAAGTTGTTACGATTTCCAACCAAGCAGGAGAGCGGGGCAGCAATGACAGGCTGCTGGAAAACAGTCGCGTTCGTCGGATTCAATCATGACCAAAGGGAGACAGAGCAGCTGAACAGGAAGAAATTACCCAGCATCAAATATTGCTTCATCAGAGCAAAAAACTATTTATTAGTTAAATAGAAAAATACAACTTATATAATGTTTGCTGTAAAATTGTCCAAAGCTGAGATAAAGAATTCTCTTTTAAATGTTCTTTATAAACAGTTTTTATTTAAAGTGCTTTCCTGTTTGCGGCAGCCTGAACTGAGCCATATTCTGCTGTATTTATAAATGTTTCACTTATGTTACTGCTCAGCAAATTTTGCCTTTTATTGGCGCCAAATTAGATAACAATTTAACAGTTTTATTCTCTTTGATGTTCTGCTGGAAGGAGGAGTTCTTACAAGGTACTTTGTATAAAAAGGTGTAAAAACATTCACACTTCTCAGAGGTTTCTTTTTCCAATGCTTTTGCTTATCAAAATGCTTGAATTAGTCTTCACTAGGAAATGGAAATGACAACCATGAAAGCTAAGGTTCACTTTTGGAGTTAGCGCTTCTTTAGCCGTTTAAACAGACAGTTTTTCTCTCAACGTTAAAGAAAACAGAAACAGAAAAACAACTCTGGATTTAACAGTTTACTGAGCTCATCAGACGATGAGGAAAGCAATAAAAACGTCTCAGGTTCAAATATTATTAGTGTTTGGCCTTTTAAGGGATTTATTAATAAAATAAAAGATCCTATCATTTAAACAATGAATCTTCATGTTATTAAAAATAACTATTATATATAAAAGATTTAAAAAAATAAACCTACAAAACATTTAAAGGTACAGTTTGTAATAATTACAAGGATTTCCTAACATTAATGGTTTATATAATCTATCTGTATGTTATTTATTATCCTCTATGAACTAAAGGTCTCAGTCTTTATGTTGGCCTTGCTTTAGAAATTGCTGTTTATTATATAGGATTGGGTTTGTGGAGGCAGACATCTTTGAGCAACGGCAGTGACTCTAGAGATGCCATTACAGTCGAATGGGAATGCAGCAGGTTATAAACCTATATACAATCCCACTGAGACTAATAAATGCTATTTATAAAATGATCTATGTAAACTAGACTTACGCCGACCAAGACCAGCAACCGCCTGGTTATTATGAAGATGACCAAATTAATTTGCTGGTTTTTATGTTGCTTTTTTTTCTTCTCAGTCCATGTTTGTTTTGGTCAAAGTGCCCAAAGGGGGGGACGAATCACCTGGACAACAGATTTAAGGCGTTCCTGAGCTCAGGCAGGAGCGGCGGTGGTGAGCAATAGAGCTCCATAACCAGGATAAACTGGTCATCTATGCCACCCTGTGGAGCTGAGGAACCGTGACTTCAGCTGCCAGCTCAGGAAGAGAGCTGAGGATAACAGTAGCAGGTCAGAGAGGCCGCCAGAAAAACAGCTTACAGTGAGGAGAACAGCGTGAGACAGAGGAGTCCGCCAGGGAGACAGAGTAAAGAGACGATGGCAGGCCAGGGCTAGCATCTATAGGCTAACTGCCGCAGATGGACGGAGGATTTCTGAGGACCCGAGGATCCTGCAGGCGGAGTGAGCTTCGGAGCGGGATGAGAGAAGCAGCAGCTGGTCTGTGCTGGAGGTAGGACCGTGAAACAGTCTTTCTAGGGCCACATGATGACCCCCATTATGTCCCCAAATTACTTTATAAAGAGGAGGATTTTGAAACAGCATTTTCAGCACACATTAAGTATCAGATGGAGAAAGGCACTGAGGGAGGTGAAAGGTTTTGTTTCTTTTTGTTTGTGAACCTCATACACAGGCTTCAGAACACATGATTATTAGAAAATGTTAGTTATTGGGTTTAGTTCTTCTCTATGATCTGCTTTATGCAACATGGTCCCTTTGAAAAGGAAAGACTGTATTAGTGGGAGGCTGGGATCTTGGTTTAATTTGCTGCATACTTAGATGCTGGATTCACTCTAAACGCACCTGCTATTATGCTACAGTACGCAAGGAACCCAAATCCTTAAAAATCAATGTTTACACTCACATCAGCCATGATGCAGATCATGTGTGGATGAAAGAAGCATTTTTTCAAGAAAGAAATTGCATCCATCTCCTCAGTGCAACGCAAAACGGGAAAGGTGGGCGCCAGAGACGAAAATCAATCCACCAACTTACTCTGACTTTGCTAACAAAAACCAAAAAGGAAAACAAAAACTTCTGGAAAAAAGGACCTGAAGGAAACCTATGCTGACATGGGGAGAACATGCAAACTCCATACAGAAAGCCCCCTCTAATGAAAAAGAGAGATCATATCTATCAGCTATACATCCATCTATCCATCCATCATGAAATTGGCAAATGTGTTATTTTCTGCAGTTCCTCAAACACAGACTAAACGTCACCATAAAGGTGAATGACCTTGTCTCCAACCCCTCCTGTTTTCCAGGTGGCTCTCACGCAGCACCAGCAGGTAGGCAGCGATTGCCCGGTCAGTAGATGTGAGACCAACTGCAGTGCAATGCACCAGGTGTGAAAGGACAACATGAATGTGTGTGAATGTGAAGCAGAGTTTGATTAAAAACAAGATGCACAAAAACCAAACACCACATCTGAAAGAAAAAATGTGAAGGACAAAAAGGAAGGACGAGGCTAACTGGGAAATAAATGTACCTGTAGCAAAGTTGTTCTGCAAAAGCATAATTATGAAACGTCTGCATTAAACTCAAATTTTTCTGGATTAGATCGGAGTAAAAATGCCTATTTTCATTTGAACTATGAATAAACGTGATAAAGTGCTACAAACCCCTCAGTGCATTCGTTATGCTGATAGTGACAGCTCAGGAAAGCCTCAGCAAATGCTGAACGGTAACTGCTGCAGCTGCAGTAACATTGACCAAGGACTTACTGGAGCAGAGGCTGTGTGTGATAGAGAGGTTCATGCTACAAACTACAAACGTTTCACCAAAAATCTGTAATGCAAAACATTTTAAAGGAATCCATCCAACATAGACTGAATGTTCCTGTGAAAGGAAGGATCTAAGAGACTAATCTGAAGATCACAGATTCATTGTTGGTCTGTTTTTCTTCAGGACATAAAAATAATCCTTACTTTTGTCTTTGGCATAATTTGTCCGTAGCCAGATTTTAGGCTTTATGGTTATGATATTAGTCATAAAAGGATCCCGCCTGTCGAGGCACAAACCCAATGCTTTGGACTAAATGCAGAAATCAGTAATATTCATTGTTGGGATAAAAATTTTATGTTTCCAATTCAAAAATAATTTATCTCAAAGTGAAATTAAATGTTAGAGTAACTCATAGCTTTAGTTTCCTCTGAATGAATCAAGTAATTAGTGGGACATAAGAAAGCACAACGTCTTTTATTATGTTCTTTGTTTTTGTTTCTTTCAAAGCAACAAAATAAAATAAAGCAATAAAAAAACAATGTTTTACTGTTATCTGCAAACAGTGATGGAATCTTCATCACTGCAGAGAGACTCTAACTTAGAGCTGCTCAGAGTCACCGATCAAATGACTGCAATGAACAAATAAACCCCACTTCTCTAAGAAGCTCAGAGATTTCATTGTTTGCAGCAAAATGCAGAAAATCTCTATAGGCATCTGTGGTAGAGAATAAAATTTCCTTTGCATCGGTTTGCCTGAAAGGTTAACATTAGAACCATAGATTGGATTTAATGTGTTGTTATTATATGTCAACGTGACTAATCAGATTTTTAAAAGAGACAAAACCAGCAGCTATAAAAAGACGCCAACAGACTTCAGAGAGTTGAAAATGACCTGGCTGGTATCTTTTTACCTCACATCGAAAACACGTTATCTATAAACTCCAAAGTTTCTGCCAACAATATTTAACATTGGAAGCTGGATCCTGTAGAAACCCTGACATTTTAAAAAACAATCCACTGGATTTCGTTTTTAATTTTGAAGTTGTTTCTCTTCCATCCAGGAAGCTTTTTCAAATCAAAATGTCAGAAATAACGTTTAGT
>NW_015150890.1:162286-165508 GCF_000732505.1 Cyprinodon variegatus
AAACGTAGAAAGAAAAACCCTGGTTTCCATATTCCTCTGGTTTACACTGGTATTCCTGCATCTGAGGCAGTGGAAGCAGCACAAAGAACAGAGCCTGGTTCCCCTTAATCTGATTCCCAGTCAGATGGACGTCTGTCTGTTCTTATTTCAAACACAATGACAGGATCATGGCTTCAGTCTCACCCATCATGGTCGCATTAACCTAGTAGACAGCATCATCAAAGGATGTTAACGACAGCAAGCTTCCCATTGTGGACTGTTTGATACACATAGATGCTGTTTGCTTATCGCCATAGAGATGGGGTTGATGATGTCATCATCCACCTGCTTCAACAAACCCACTGTCATTTAGACCAGGCAGGCAGCACTGTGAGGATCATAGGCTTTAATTTCTCTAGATTCAGTCTGACTGACTTAGAGAGAAACTCCAGCAGACTCAGGTGGAGGCATCAACAACCACCTGGATCAAAGACTACCTGACAGACAGACCACAGGCTGTTAGACTGAAGGCTCAGCTGGCTGATCCAACAACAGGAGCACCACAGCGGACGGTACTCTCTCCATTCCTTTTCCCTCTGTTCACCTCTGACTTCCAGGACCAGACAGAGTCCTGTCATCTGCAGAAATCCTGGGATGACTCTGCAGACATTGGGAGCATCAAAGATGGAGCAGAAGCTGAGGACAGAGAGCCGGGGAGGCGCTTTGTGGCATGGTGTGGAAACAATCATCTGATCCTGAAGGTCAACAAAACAAGGAGATGATTGGAAATTTCAGAAGAAACAGGAATAGGAAAAATTCAAACTAACTATAGCTGACCACTGTAAACACTTAAACCACTATATGGATTGATAAGGGAACAAAAACACACAACAACAACACACCAGGTCTGGATTCTGCAGGCGATGGAGGTAAACAAAGCTATGAATCAGGACTAGGAGACCCTCTAGCTTTCCCACACCTGGAGCAACATCCTGTGCCAGCCTGTCACTTTGACAGGTCACAAACCTCCTGGTTAGCCACTCCATCACAGACTGATGCTCGCCTGGGAGCAGGTCAGGTATGTCTTCAACGACCAAAATGTCTCCAATAGCAACAGACTGTTATGAGGTTTAATTAGACGACGTATACAAATATCTAGATTTCATGTCATGTAGGAGGACCCTCATTGTTAGTTGTTACTGACATGTAGAATGCATCAGAGATCCAGGAGATTCAGGTGGGTTTACCATAGAAAACTAAAACTAAATGAGAAACATGAAAACTAATTATAGGAGGTCTTCAAGAATGCCAGCTAGAAATGTTGTGAAGTCCCTCAAAACAAGAGATATTTACTCTTCCCCATCCCCTCTGAAGGCACTGTCAGAAAAAAACAACTGCTTCCTGAGTTATGTTCACGTGTAACCATTGCAGAAACTTTGGTGCCAACTTTTCGATCAGCAGTTGTCAAATAAACATGTCATATTCACATTCTGTGGGCTTTTCTAAAGTATGGTCAGCTCTATATGACAATAACTTTGTTCATCCCCCCAAAAAATGTTGGAACTCAATTGCTAAAAACAAAACATATCGGAATTTAAATAAGTTAAGGCAAAATAAAATTCATGTGTCACGTTTTCTCTGGATTTGGAAACAGTACAGTAATCGTTTTTTAACGTCACAAACTGTTGCTATGCTGATATTCTGCAATAATTCCTGCATGTGAAACTCTCGCTATGCCGACTATCTTCATAGAGAGTCAAAGGCAGGAAGGGCAAACTTTGTCTAGTCTGCACTGAAACAGAAACCAAACTTGGCCAGGTTTCACCAAACACAAGAACCTTTTAGCTTCCAGTGAGAAGTTGTGCAAATATCAGAGACACAAGGTTGAACAGAATGAAGCTATGCATCAACAGTGCAGCTCTTTTTGTATGCAAATACGTCCAAGATCAAGAGAGCAGGATATAAACACGCATATAAAGAGCAGAGAAGGGGAAAAGTCTTACCTGGAAACATAAGGGCAGCAAACACCCAGGACAGGATGATGAAACATACTGAATTACACATGCTTCCCAAACAGGGATGAAAGTGACCTGCTCGTTTCTTCTAAAAGCTCTTTTTCTATCTTCGCCACAGCAGGGTTTTCAGACGTCTGCCCACTTTTCTTATTGTCTCACAGCCTATTCTCTAGCTGTCAGTGTGCACAGCTTCTCATCCCCACTTCCACACAAGTGAAGATTTAGCAATCCAACGCATGCAGCAGCTGCAGAAACCAGACGATTGTCTTCAGGCTCCCTCTTTGCTTACGAACTACAGCAGACAGAGGGACCAGCATTCTGCAGGATTCGGAGGAGAGCAGGGGGAGGGTGGCATGTGCTCAATACAGATTGGCTGATGGTTCAGCCTTACACTCAAGAACAGTCCTAGCTCTGTTTTACTTTCTGTCCCTTTATGTTACTGCCTGCCTTCATTCAACTATCCATTTATTTTAGCTGTGAAGTGATTCATGCATTCACTGCACACCGACTTAACTTATTGGAGCAAGATTTGAGATTCCTTTTTACGAGATGCAGAGGCCTCAAGTAACAAAGTAGGAATTCTTTGTCACTTTATTGAAGTAGAAATATTGGCTATCTATACTTTACTGCACTAATTATTTTATAGACAACTTTTTCTTTCTATTCCTTACATTGTAAAAATAGACTCATTAGTTTTGTTTTTTCAGCTAATTTTCATTTTGGCCTGTTGGCTTTAAAAAATTGAAAACCATCAAAATAATTAGCTTCATTCAGACAATTCATTTCTTTGTGATTAGACTCGGTGCTGCCCCAACTTGTTGTTCACCATAAACCAAAATAAATAGTTTTTCAAGATGATGCAAACTTAAATGTGACACTGTTACCATTAGTTATGAAACTAAGAATATGAACTCTAAGGAAGTTATCATCCAGAAATGTAGAAATATGTTCCTTTAATGGGGTAGAGCAGTAAAGCTTCGAGCCTTAAAAGTTTTTACTGCATTACTTTTGCTTTTATACTTTAAGTAGTTTTAAAAATGCTACTTTTCAATTTTTACTGGAGTAAAAGGCTGAAGTTGATCCTCTAACTTCTGAAAAAGTGTTTTTAAACAGCAGGATTTATACTTCTATTACTTCTTCCGTCTACTTCACGCCTGCTGGAGCTACGGTCACAAAATGTTTTAAATCCACAGATTTGTGACCGTTTAAAAAGCTGCGGAGTGCTACG
>NW_015150890.1:169090-171307 GCF_000732505.1 Cyprinodon variegatus
GGATAAGGATCTTCTACCAGATTATCAGGGTCACTTACCTGTGTTTCTCCCTAACCAGAGTACCAATGATCCACAACGCAGAGTCCGGATTATTTTTTAATAAACTTTTTTAATCTTCTCACTGTTGGTCTTGTCTCGAATATTTGGTCCTAAGTTCTGAGTTCATTACACATAGCTGTTTATGGATTTTTTATTCTACAGATACAGAGTATTTATATTGTAAAAACACTGTACATTACAACACTTTATTTGTTTATTTTCTTACCTGATACTTTTATACACTTTTCTAAGGTCCACATTATGTGAGCACTTCTGCTATACCCCTTTGCTGCTGTAACACTAGTATTTCTCCATTGTGGGACAATTAAAGGATTTTCTATTCCATTTTATTCTTTTCTATCTGCTCTAAACTAACCCTGAAGGACTGTTTCCTGAGGAACTCACACAGCGAGTGCTAGTTCAAACGCCCTTTCTAGATTTGCAGACACCCAGTAATTCTTGAACCCGTTCCTCAAACACTAATACCCTGCATGTTTTAGATGTCTGCTCTAGCAAACCTTATTCAAATAATCGCATGAACTCCTTAGCAGCGTTCATATTAGGTCAGGTGTGTGGCAGTGAGGAGAAATCCAAAACATTTGAGGTAGTGGTACATGTGAACCAGGATTGTGAACCACCGCCTTAAACTACTCTTCATTCTTTTCTCAGAATTCTGACAGACATCATTGAGTATCCCGGGTCCATTTCAAAAGGCAGGTTTACTGAAAACTCTGAGTTTTATAAACCTGAAATAAGGGAAACTTTAAATTTTCTGTTTCACAAAGAGAGTTTACTCAACCTCTGCTGATTAAACATTATATATGTTATAAACAGTCTTAAAAATCAAATAGCTGCCGATGACTAGAGACCAAAGAATTTGAAATATTTAAAAACAAACCACTGGCCTTTATTTTCCAAGCTTGAAGACCTTTTGCTTCCCATCCAGGAAGTTTTTTCAATTCAAAATGTCTGAATTAGCGTTGAGTTCCAGGCTTTATACAGTAGCCCAACAAAGCCTTGTTATGGTTGAGAAAACATGCCAATTGAACAGAAATAAAAGGTCCACCCCTTGGTAATGGGGAGACATTGAGGTCATTTTGGCCTGAAAGACCGATACTGGTCCATGCCTCTGAAAAGGGAGTCGTTAGGGTCATTGTTGGCCTGGCTGACCAGGCCAGATGTTTTGGTCCCCTGCATGGGGATGGGGGTTGAGTTGATAGCCAGAAGGAATCAACTCTATTGCTCCGTTGTTGGTTTTTGAGAGCTGGAGCCTAAGTCCATCCCCTCGGCTTAAGTTTGGGTTTTCCCTCTTAACATAAATGGCTTCCTTCACACCCCTTTCTAAGCACTTGTCTTGTCTGCCTTTTTTGGAATTACTATGACCTGGATGGCTGAGAATATTCACCAGATGACTACAGACCTAAAAGGAAAATATTTATTTGCAGTTACAATTATTAGTTTACACCAATTGCATAACAAGTCAAATATTTGTCTTCCTTACATTCCGTAAAAATTCAAAAAATGTCCACTGGACTTGGTTTCCAAGATTTGAAGACGTTTCTCCACCTCTCCAGGAAGCTTTCTCAATTCAAATGTCTGGATCCGCAGTGAGTTTGAGTCTTATATATATACAAAGCCTTGTATTGCTTGGAAACATGCAAATGGGAACTGATGAATGGGTCGTTTGGTTCCATCGTTAGCCTGTGATACCTGAAACCTGTCTGTGATTGTTAAGAGTCGGTCGTTAAGGTGGTATTGTTCACCGGCTGGAGCGGGTAGGTCCCTCGTTCCTCTGTCTTCCTTACAATAAATTATGAAATATGAATAAACCTTTTTCCAACCTCAGTTCTCTAAATTAACTTAAAACCTACCTAAAGATTCCAGGAACATCTTTTTCACCCCATTCAATCTATCATGGTGGGGGAGGCATGAGCTTTCTGTTATTTAAAGCGAAGGAGAAAGCATTGTGGTTATGGCAAATTTAAGACAAGGAGAGGCAAACATTATCATTAAGGGCCCACACAAAGACTTCTGAACTGCTCCTTTGTTTTTTGAACACAAAACACACACCCACACATTAAAAGCAACAATGTTTTCACAACAATGGCAACATAATGAGCTGCACTCAGTTTATCATGTAAAAAGTATATTATGAAGTGCACATTTCTAAAGATGAGT
>NW_015150890.1:172296-176130 GCF_000732505.1 Cyprinodon variegatus
CTCAGTGTGAGCGGCCATCTGCTGAGGCCCACTGGGGTTCAAGGAGACAGAAGCAGACCGCAGACCACTTCACAGGAGCTATGCGGTGTGGTTGATGTTTTGGTTTGGTTTTCAATGTTGGTGGTGCTCAACCCACACGAGTAGCTCAGGTATTGCAGTTCATCCAGGATGGCACAATGGCTCAATGTGAGCTGTGGCCATAAATTTGGCTATGTCTATCAGTGTAGATTCCAGAGGTTGGAAGCAAAACCAATAGACAGGCCAGTACACTAGGAGATATGAAGGAGGTCGCGGGAGTGCGGCTGGACCGTTACCACGACCTTTGTGCAAGGAGAACAGGAGGAGCACTGCAGAGCCCTGCAAAATCACCTTCTGGTCATTATCTTGGCACTGATGACTGGCTTGATTGCTCATTACTTTCACCTGCATAGCTCCGCCCAGTTTTTCATCACTGTTCATTTCTGTCCCCTTCTCCAGTCTCTATTTTACCTGCCTGCTTCCAGTCATCGGTGCCAGATTTTGTAAGCCTTTGGTGAGAGTTATTTAGTTTATGTTATTATCTTCTCATTGCCTGCCAGCTTCAAGATGGCTCCTGTCACTTAGGCTATGTTCCCACTGCAGGCCTTGATGCTCAATTCCGATTTTTTTTGTGAAATCCGATTTTTTTGCGTTGCCATTTACATTTCCAACTATATGTGACTTGTATGTGATCTCCTGTGTGAACTGCAGTCATACAACACAAGTGTCCTGCATGCGCAGTAGAGGAAGCAATGACGTCACAGGCCAGCGGGCTCTGTGTTCACGGAAGTAAACACGGATGGTATAGCCGGAGCTCTAGCGATCTTTCTAAACCATAAAAACTAATTTTTTCAAGATGGTTAAACATAAATACCGCTCTCCGCATCATCATCTGCCATGGTTGTTGTTTTTCTTGCCGCTTCTGCATAGCAAGACGCAGAATAGTGACCTTTGTCGGGTATTAATGACGTTCAGGTTGGATTCATCTGACATGGCCGTTCAGACACAGGCCGCATTTGACAAGTATCGGATTCAGGACCACATAGCCAAGTGGCCTGGGTCGGATCTGTGTTGTTCAGACTGCCATGAAAAGATCAGTTCCAGGTCGCATATGGGCAAAAAAATCGGATTTGGGTTACTTCAGTCTGTAGTGTGAACGTAGCCTAAGAGAGTCAGCCAACTTCTCTGGGTTGAGCATGCCATCTATTCTGTCCCTATTCTAGCACCACGGGCTCTCCCCATTCTATGTTGCGTTTCTTGGTTTCAGCCACCAGTGTTCACCGATCAGGTCATTGGCTAACTTGATACGGGCCTTGACATGTGCTGGTTTGAACAGGGGAATCTTCCGTGCCGTGCATGATTTCAAAACATCTTAGTGTGTTACCAACAGTAACCATGGAAACCGTGGTCTCAGCTCATTCCATGTCATTGACCGATTCCTCCCATGCATGGGCTGATTTCTCACCTTTCTTAGAATCATTGAGACCCACCAGGTGAGATCTTGCATGGAGCCATAGTCTGAGGGAGATTGACAGTCATGTTTAGCTTCTTCCATTTTCTAATGATTGCTCCAACAGTGGACCTTTTTTCACCAAGATGCTTGGCAATTTCCCTGTAGCCTTTTCCAGCCTTGTGGAAGTGAACAATTTAGGTTTTGGTCTTGGCCATGTTAGTAGTTGGATTCTTACTGATTGTATGGGCTGGACAGGTGTCTTCATGCAGCTAACCACCACAGACAGGTTCATCTGATTTAGGATAATAAATGGAGTTAAGGTGGACATTTCGAACGCAGACTAACAGGTCTTGAGGGTAAGAATTTTAGCTTATAGACAGCTGTTCAAATACGTATTTGCAGTTGCATAATACAAATAAATATCATAAAAAAACATACATTGAGATTTCTGGAATTTTTTGTACATTATGTCTCTCACGGTAGACATGCACCTATGATGACAAGATTCAAAAATGGATTATTTGCGCACACTTGGTACCGTAGGACCGCACAAGTAGGGGCCCCGCAGGCATGGGAGGGCTGGGAATCCCGGGCTGTTGGCCAGCCTCTTTCCTTACTCACACAGGGTAAGCATTGTTTTCTTAACAATTAATTGTTAAGTCGTGACAACGAGATATTTATGTCATTATGTCATTAGAAGGCAAAAGAGAATAAAAAAATTGAGTGCGTCCGGTCTCTGCTTCCATAAAGAAAAACTTTATAAAAGAGAATCTAAAATGCAGATTGTTTCTAGCTTAACTTGGCTGCAAACATTTAGCTCTGACTGACCAATCAGAGGACAGAAAATGCTGATGTAGGGGCAGGTCCTCTAGCTGGCCCTGTGGGGCAAATCTGAAGTCTAATTGGTTGAGGAAAACATTCCTCACTAATATTTTTAGGGTAACATCAGCAGCTCTGCTGATTCTGAAGGACCTGGCAGATTAGATTGATATAGCAACACACAGAGGCTGAAATATGATTGGAGACAAAATATAGAAACCAGATGGATAGAATGGAAGCAGTGCAGCTAAGAGAAACAAAATTTAAAAAATAAATTAATACAGTCGAATAAAAGAAAATTTAAGTTTAGGTTGTAAATGTAGGTTAATGTTTCTGATTGATTTTAGGCTGGCAGGCCCTGACAGCCCACCCCTGCTGGTACACATTAAAACACTAGTAACTTTTCAACATTCCAGGCATAGCTCATTCATTTTCTTTAAAACTGCCAATTATTCATTAAAATCGAACTATTATTTTTTTCTGTCTTTTGTATTTTATGCATCCTGACAAAAAAAAGTATCAAAAAACTTTATTTTTCAAGACAATAGTCCAGTTTATATGCAGAAATATCGAATTAATCTGTTTATAATTAAATTATTTTAATTCCAGTTGGATCTTAGGTCAGTAGATCTTACTTACTGGATAAAATAAAAACGTTTTCTAAGGGAAAACCAGTGGAATATATTGAGTCATTAAGAAGGCAACAGTCACAGATAAATGAGCCTGACATTAGGTGGAGGTTAACACCAGACTCTGTCCTGACAGTCCTTTGCTCTGCCCTTTTACCATCATCTCCCTCTGGAATCTGCATTGAAACAGCTCAACAATAAGAGTTTCCTGCAGACTCAGGAGCAGATATTAAATCTTGATGTGGCAGCAGATGTGAATCAGCCTGTTCAGGGTGCAGAGAGCGCAGAGCAGATGTCTGGCTGAAAATAATGTGAATGCATACATGGACAGTTAAATGTCACTTCTTATCTCATTAGTAATGATGTGGAATAGAAACTAAAATCGAAGCCCCATATTCCAAGGTACTGCTGTGAACATCATAAACAAAAAAGATAAATATAGATCATAAATGTTTGCAACTGAAAACGCTGCTGTCAACATATACTTTAGATCATTTTGATTTAAAGTCTAAACAAAAACTTTGGTATATCTCTGGTATTTAACACTAAACTCAATCATCAAGGACCCAAGAGGGCAGCTCTCTAAACAGCATGATTGAAAACACAGATAAACTGTCTGCTGTACAGGGTTAGACATTTAAAGACACCAAAGCTCATTTTGATGCTTAAATAGACAGTTAACCTACATCTTTATATCTCTACTTATAATAGCAGGGTTAGGGACAGACAGGAGAGAATGGAGCTTTATCTCAGCCTATTGAGCTCCTGGTACTAGTACTGGTAGGCAGGGCCGGTTCTAGCCCTTTGGTTGCCCTAGGCGAGATTGAGTTTGAAGTTGTTGTTTTTTTTTTTGTTCACATATTCTATGATGAACAGCCATAACTTCATATATTTTGATGATTATTTGTACATCCC
>NW_015150890.1:179880-189879 GCF_000732505.1 Cyprinodon variegatus
TGGATGGATGGATGGATGGATGGATGGATGGATGGATGGATGGATGGATGGATGGATGGATGGATGGATGGATATTCTGGTAATGCAGTTATTGCCACAAACATCAAAAGCTCTTTCTACTCACTTCCAAACGCTACAAATGAGAGTGGGACCGTATGGGGGGGCGATGGGAGTTAGGAAGATTGTAACGGCCCTTGACTGAGGGGCCCAAAAAGAAGAAAAAAACGAATCCCTCTATATTTTTGAGATATGAAAACAAAATCCAGCAGGGAAAAAAATATTTTTGTTTTTCCTCATTTTTAAGCTGTAAACAGCGAAGCAAAGCATGAATATATTGACCAGAATCCCAGTCCTGCATCCAATCAGGTCTCCCCGTCTGTCACCAGCAGTTTGCTCTTAGCAGGGCTTAAGTGCCTGCTTACATTGTGATAATGAATGAAACAAATCAAAGCATCTTTATAGCAGTTTAGCTTACATTTCATTTCCTTTTTCATTTCATTTCCTTTATGTAGCCTGGTAAACCCCAATCTAATTTTCAAGGGGGACCTGGGCAGAGATCTGCAATGCACTGCAACCTGGTTACAAAAATAAAACCAATTAATACATATGCACAAATATAAAACAATGAAAACTATTTAAACGCAGTGACACTGTCTCATAGAAGCTTGTTGTCTTTCTTTAAGATCCGCTTGAAATAAGTCCAATGAAACAGTGTCTGACATGTTGAGCTCAGACTGGAGCTGATTCCACGCTGTAGGAGCAACACACTGAATGCTTTCTTTCCTTTATCGGTTCGAACACCAGGAACATGTAGAAGAATAAAGACATTTAAGCGTGAGGAATGTGAACTACTAGATCAATGCAAAAGAGAGCTTAAGTATGTTGGTGTTAGTCCAAGGAGAGATTTATATATTAGGATCATCAAATGATTGTTCCTCCAAACACTTAAAGGAGGCCAATCGGCTTTTGCATACAAATCACAATGATGTATCAAACGTCTACTAGCAGCTAGAAACCTTAAAGCACAATGATAAACAGTATTCAATGATTTCAGACATTTGGTTGAAGCATTCATAGATAAAACATCTCAATAATCCAGAAGTGGCAGGAATGTTGCTGCTATCAATTTACTTCTAGCTTTACCATTTCGATAATAAAACCCAATATTAATTTTCAATGTTCGTAATAGATTTGCTATGTGATTTTTAAAAGAAAATTAATTATCTAAAACCGAGATATTTATAATTACTCACAAACTCAATTTGTGCACCTACTGCAGTGGTAAGGAATAGAGGGATTCCTGGTAGTTTAGCAGAGTGTGACAAAACCATTGCCTTAGTCGTATCCACATTCAAAACCAACTTCAAAGTTTGTAAACGTGTTTGAACTACATTAAAAGCAGACTGTAAATACTGTGGTGCCTGTGATAATGATGAAGAATTACAGTTCATTATTAAGTCATCTGCATAAAAATGATAAAAGCATTTGACAAGTTGACGCACAACTTATTTATATAAATGGAGAATAACAGTGGACCCAGAATTGAGCCTTGAGGTACGCCATTTAAAATAGTGAGAGTAGCTGTACCATACTTTTTTTTTTTGGATGGGGCCCATTATCAATGTCTTTCATGGGGCCGCGATTTCTTGGCAGCACCCCTGCCCACAGGCGGGCTGCAGCAGAGAGTTTTCAGCTGGGATTTTCAGCGCTGCCTCCCAGCGGTAAGCTGGGGGTCTGGAGCTCCCAACAAGAACTGCAGATTTTAGTGGGATTATAAACCTGATGAAAAGATGAACAGAAGATGTTTGGAGGTCGACTTTGTCACTTAAAAACTTGTTAAAACAATTTTCCCAGCTCATAAAGTAAATAAAGCCAAGCTGCTCTGTAGCTCGAAGCTACAGAGCAGATAAACAACCAAAGCATCAGACAAAGCGACAAAGCAACTCATTTGTGCATATTTGACGCCCCTGATGCCTTCAGTGTCAACGCAGTTTTATGATTTCGTTTTTTTTTATCTCTCTACTTTTCTCTTCTATGATGAAAACAGGGAAGTTCTCTTTTTTCCTTGTCTTTATTTCTATTGGCCCTTTAGAAGTCATTTTCGTTGTTGATGGCTGCAGGTTGGTGCAGTTCATAACACTGTTGTTCTACAGCAGCTGTTTTTCCTCACAATCTGACATTCAGTAATAAAAATATACTCCTAGAAAGATATAAGTTAATGTGTTTTACTCCCCAGAGAATGTCAGTATAAATGAAAGCAAGGTTACAGATGAGCTTTTTTCTGCTAGCCAGCATTGATTGTGCAGACTTAGAACCATTATGGACACATTCTTTCAGCCAATAACAAGCAGGAGGGAGAATGTTATTTCTATGTAAGGAGAATAAGTTCCTCTGAAGGTGTTTTATCTCTCTACACAACCCAGCTACAGAGTAAACCCCTTGGAGCTCTGCGTCTGAGATGCCGCAGCCTCACCATACGACTTGACTTTTGATGTTTTCTCCTGAGGGATAAGACTGTCCTGATTTCCCATCAGCCATCAGTGCAGCAGCTACAGACCAAAGGCTGTCAGACTGGAGCTGAATTGTAATACAGTTATGAAACCTCCTACTGAGAAACCTTTGGCTGCAACAGAAACACAACATGTAAACCAGAAGCAAAAAGGCGGAGTCAGGTTTCACAGAGAAGAAATGAGTAAATATGTGAGGTGGTTTCTTCAGTAGATGTTCTGGAAAACATTTGTTTCTCTTTTGTTCAAAGAAGGTTTTGTTGTTTCTTCACCTTTCAACAATTCAAAGGGTCTGGATTCTGCAAAATCAACTTTTTGAGCTTTTAACTATGTCACGATGCCCCCCCTTCACCTGAATCATGCCTGAGGTGTTTTTAGTTTGTATTTCTTGCCTGACTCGTGCATCTTTGATTAATCCTCATGAGTTCTGCTGTCTGAGCAGCAGCCCCTCCCTGTCCTGTGGAAACAAGCGATTCGTCAGACGGCTGCCTGCGGGAGCGGCTGCCTTAATCACCCGCAGCCGCACTAGAAACCAATATTCACCTTTTCCTGATCAGGAAGGGATAAAATGGGGCAGAACGCCATGATTCTGACTCAAAGTTGAGACAAAGTGTCTCTGTTAGCAGCTAATCTTCATGGGGCAGCAGCCTCTCTTTTTAGTCTTTTTATGTCTCAGTTGTGAAAATCTGATTTTTGGCATTAAGATTTCTGGACTTTGTTCAGCCTTTAGAAGTAACTTCATACTGCAGCATCACACTAGAGACGTCTAAAGTGTTCATGTTTATTCCTCCGGTATAAGTCCTGCTGTTTAAAAACACTTTTTTTAGAAGTTAGAGGATCAGCTTTAACGTTTTACTCCAGTAAAAGTGTAAAAGTCCCATTTTTAAAAAGTATAAAAGTAAAAGTAATGCAGTAAAAACTGTGAAGGACAGAAGTTTTATTGCTCTACCCTATTAAAGGAACATTTAGTTTTATAACTAGTGCTAACTGTGTCACATTTAACTTTGCTTCATCTTGAAAAACTATTTATTGGTGAACAACAAGTTGGGGCAGCACCGAGTCCAACCAAAAATAAATTAATTGTCTGCATGAAACTGATTATTTTGATGGTTTGTATTTTTTTCAAATAAATGTAAGGATAGAAGTAAAACGCTGTCTAAGTAGCCAACATTTCTCCTTCTACCTTCGCATCAAAGCAAGTATTTTTCTTTAGGGTTGGATGAAAATAACTATACTTCAAAACAAATTAATCTCTACGTAAAGCTAAAGGCATTTTTTTGTCATATATCTGCTTACAGGTGAGATTGAAAAGATTTAAAAAAGAAAATTTAAAGGTGAAGGCCAAAATGTTACAGAATTGTATAACTTTGTGATGTTTTCACCTTGTTTGCTCTGAGGAGACGCAACATTGCTGGAGTGGTCCTGCCAACATCCTGAAAGGACTGTGATAAAGAATATGTGGAATGAGCTAATTATGATTATGCTATTGTTAGCTTTTCTATCGTAATAGAAAACTAGGATCTCATTGTATTAAAAATCCTAAAAGCTCACTGAGAAATTCATTTTTTGAAGCTTTGCTGTCAAAGATAGTGGTTACTTGTTTAGGACCCTGATGCACAGCTGAAGAGGCAAAGATGATTTCTACCTAAATTTTATGAAACTGTAAAAATGCAGAGGCCATAATCCTAAACCGATTCAAAAACTCAAGAACCAAAAACTAGGAGACAATAGGGAGGCATAAACTGAAGGAATGAAGAGAATCCAGCAACCAGTAACTTCAGAGGGGGGGTATAAATCGCAAACAGAACAATAACTGGAATAATCAGCTAACTGGGAGCAGGTGTGGACAGAAGGATCTAGAAGGTAGTTGGGGAAAGGAGACTGGCACAAGGTGGCAACAGAGAGTAAACAAGAAATATAACAAGGCTTTAATATTACTAGAAAATAACTAGAATGCCACTAAATGGAAAAGGAAGCAATGATCTAGAAAACACAGAATGACATTAATCAAAGTGCAACTGAAAAATCAAAAAGAAAACTTAAACAAAACCTGTCCACCAATGTCTAAGATTATCTGTAATTTTAAGGTATAGAAGATTATCTTTTATTTCATGTAATGATCTCAGAATGTTGGGCCCAGAATTCGAGGCGAGACAGGCAGTGGGAAAGTTCAAAGCGTTTATTTAACAAACTGGAGCGCAGGGCTGCTCGTCTGCTAGGGGGCGGATCTCTGCAGGGAGAATACAGGTCAGTGACTGGATGTGGAGCTGAATGCGACTTGGAGCTAGTCACTGACCTGATTCAAAGTTCAGTCCGTTCGCGGAGAACACAGCAGAATCCAGGAGGGAGGTTGGACCGCAGTTGCGGCGGCCGACGCCCCCAGATTTCCTAGAGAGCGAGCGGAGTGGGCGCCAGCCGATGCCGAGCAGCAACAGAGTCCAGAAGGGAAATCCAAGGCCGAAGTCAGAGGACAGTTCCAGGTTCAGAAGCCGGTAGAATCCAAGATCAGAAAGGACAAACAGAGCAGACAGGGGCAAGGCAAAAACTCGAAATCCTCAGGGCAGAAACTGGTCAAAATCAGGGAAACAGACAGACTAAAGATTGCTAGGGAACGTCTCACCAAAACACACGAATAACCTGGCACTGATGGGAGGCAAACACACAACTTAAATAGTAGAGGAACCAGGTGGAAATGATCGGCGATAATCAGCTGCAGAACCAATTAGACACGGGAGCAAGGAGCAAAGGAAAAAACCAAACCATCAGCGCCAAGATCATGACATTTCTGGGTTGATCAGCTAAATAATTGGTCCTCCTAATTGTCAATCATTCTGGTGATATGTTCACCTACATGCCATATTTTATCTGTGCATGCCCACTTTCAGGTGTAGATCTGTGGTGAGCTTCATCCAGTCAAGCTCGCCTTTCTCACCGAGGTTGTTTGAAAATGGCCGAAAGTCGTAAGGGAAAAAGAGTCATTGAAGTGTATGAGAAGAAAAGAAAGGCCTCAGAAGAGAGAAACCAGACCAAAGTGTTTTTAGGAGATTCTTTCACGTGATGGCGTCCACTGAAAGCACAGCTCGGGTTCCCACTGATGCAGCGCTTGAGAAGTTTCTACTCGACAGGTAAAGTCTGGCTATTGGGAGAAATCCATTTCACATCACTGCTAGTAAAAGTTATCTACCTCTATACCCTAACCTTCTTGGGAAATAAGTAATTTTTCATTTTCATCGTTAGTATTTATAACGGTGGAAATCGGTTCCTTATGTACCCTGCAAACATGTCCGCATTTTCACTGCAGCACACAAATACACGCTTACACACACATACCAGGTCATGATTTTTTTAATGTACCGGTAGTTTTATTTGCAGGGAAACTTTTATATACAAATATGGGTGAGATGAGATCCATCCCTTATCATCCCCTTCCTATCTGTCATGATGTTTCAAAGTTCTGATCCAAAAATGCAAAAAACCGAACAGAGAGTCCAGATAAAAGGTTTAACGGGTTTTATTGAAGAGGTAAACAGGGGGAGAAGCGTTGCTCTGAATACTGCTCAACCGGAACTGCAAAGTGAGGGGAAGACACAGCGGTTAGTTCAGGCTCAGTGGGGAATTTGACTCGTCAAACTTGGAGAAGAGGTTTTGGTTGCAGACTCACGTCTCCAGTGAAGTTGTTGTGTTCTTGACTCCTGTCTGTGTGCCGTGGTTCCAGTGTTTGTCTGATTCGGTGGAGGGCGGAACAAGTTTTATCCAAAATGCGGTTGATAGTTGGAGAACGGAGATATTGACTGCCACTCAGATTTCCTGCGGTACTTGAACGGGTCGTTGTGGAGAATAATCCCTTTCTCAGTGAGAAGCTCAAACGATCTCTTGGGGAAAGTGGATCCAAACCTCCTGTTTGAACCCCAGCTCAGTTTGAAGCTCAGCTGATCCTTCCAGGGAGAGAAGGTCCGAGAGATTCAGTTAGCAGGACAACTTCGTGCCAAGAGGCAAAGACAAAAAATAAAGTTAAACTCAGGTTGACAAAAACTCAGCAAACTCAGCTTGGCTAGAGTACCCTAAACTGGCAAACACTCTGGCGTCGAAGTAGTGGCAGTCAGCAGCTTAAGAACACTCCGTTTAACGAGGAAACCGTCCGCAGGTGTGTGAGGAGGCGGACCAGGACCAGGAGCCTCCTGGTGGACGAAGGGAGACAAACACAGAAAACATAGACACAAAACAGGAGTCCTGGCACTCTCATTGCACCTCCTTGAGGAGAAATGGGCTCCTGCATGCTCTCACATGCGTTTAATAGGCGTTCCCTCTCAGAGGCGGGTTCAGGGTTGCGCATGTGCATTTTTTTTAAGTGGAGAGGGCGGGGCTTTTAAAACATTTGCGAAAATCGTCTATTATACCTTTAAGACTGTTATGTTTTTGACCAGGCAATTTTGTTTTCCCAATTTCATTCCTTTATGACGTTATTATATTTGGATTAAAGAACAAACAAACAGAAGTTTTTAAAGTTATTTCTTTTAACAAAAAGCTCTGCGTTGTTTAAACTGTTGTGAAAAGTGACTGGAAGTGTTACTTTTACAGTAGATGCACTTATACTATTTTATTTTTGAATCACTACAGTTAGGAAAATCTGGTAAGTAAATCCACCTTTAACCCTGGGATCGACTACAAAGTCTGTGTCAAGTTTGTCTTGTTATTTACTCTTTTTGTTGCTATAAAAATGCAGGGACGATAGTTTTAAGCATCTTTGGGGCTTCTGTTAAAGAAACTGAAGCAGAATCGGCACTGAGCTCACAGAATTAGATTTAAAAGCAAAGAGTGCTTTGCATTCAGTCTGTATCTGCATACAGAGCAAATACTGAGGCACGTCTTCTCAGGGAAACATTTACATAGCTTGTCAGATATTGTACCCAAGTGGCTGGAAAAGATAAGATGTTTCCCTGAATAAATAGTTGAGAGGTATATCAGAGGCATAGCTGATAAGATCCTAACTCCCTTAAGCTTGAAACTAATGGTCTATATATACTTTCTCCATGACAATTTTAAATAATACAGCCTTGCCTCAGGAGTCGGATAGAAGTACCGATTTAAACGACTCTCTCAACTTTCAGCAAGTAAAATACAACTGAAATGATCTGCTGTCGTTTCATTTTTGCTTCATTTCTGTCATAATTCTGCCTTTTCTGGTTCTAAATTTACTTTTTGTGCTTCCAGTTACACTTAGATTTCTGTCATTCTGTGTTTTCTGGGTTATTGGTTTTCTGGTTGTAGTTTATTTATTTCTCGATTACTCTCTGTTGCCTCCTTGTACCAGTCTCCTTTCTCCTACCTCCCTTCTGGATCCTTCTGCTCCCTATCAGTTGATTACTCCATTCACTGTATAGTTTGCTATATATATACTCCACCTCACTTCTTAACCAATTTCTTCCCCTTTATTCTGGTTCCTGTGTCACATAAGGCTGGACATACACTGCACTATATTTTCAATCCTTGTCTTAAGCTACAACTCAAACTATACGAGGAAACCCCAGGGTTTAAAAGTTCACAGCTCACAATGTTTGTCCTAACGCCCGATGCGCTAATGCGATCTACCTCCTCACACTGTACGTCCAAAAACTACATGTCAGATTCAGCACCAAGAGATGGAGGACTCATCAATCTGGAAGAAGAACTCCCTTGTTTGCAAATGCACAGTGCTTGAGGTTCTGGTAAATGGGCTGGTAGCTCTGCTTCAACAACAGGATTTACCCACCAACACCTCAGGAGGACCGACTGAACTTCAAACATTATAGTTATGATTCCTGACTTGGAGGTGGGCGTGAGAGGCTGATTGCCCCTCGTTACCCCCTGTACACTACACCTAGCGGGACGCATCATGAGGCTGAAACTTGGCCCGATCGAAAACATTCTCACAAGGCAGAAGAATCGGACTGAAATGGGCAAAAACCCAAACAGTGTACACCAGAAACGTCTCGATATTTGGATCTTCTACAAACCTCCACCCAACCTAAGACCTTCACCAAGTGCCAGTCATCTTTGACTACGTTCACACTGCAGGCCTTAATGCTAAATTCCGATTTTTTTGTGAAATCTGATTATTTGTGTGGCCGTTCACATTTCCAAAAATATGTGTCTTGTATGTGATCTCCTGTGTGAACTGCATTCATAAAGCTTAAGTGTCCCGCATGCGCAGTAAAGGACGCAGTGACATCACAAGCAGCGTGTTCTGTGTTTATGGAAGTAAACATGGATGGTAGCGCTGGAGCACATCTAGCAATCTTTCCCAACCTTAAAAGCACAATCTTTTCAGTAAGGTGAAGCATAAATACTGCTCTCCACATCATCGTCTGCCATGGTTGTTGTTTTTCTTCCTGCAAGAAGCAGAACAGTGACCTTTGTTGAGTATTAATGAGGTTCAGGTCGGATGAATGTGACCTGGCCGTTCAGACACAGGTCACATTTGAAAAGATCAGATTCATATCAGATTGAGGACCACATAGCCAAGTGTCCTGGGTCACATTGGAAAAAATCAGATCTGTGTTGTTCAGACTGTCAGGAAAAGATCAGATCCAGATCGCGAAAAAAAATGAATTTGTGTCACTTCATGCTGCTGCGTGAACGTAGCCTTTGAAGGATGCACAGCAAGTAATTTATAACTTATCATTTACAAATAACTTAAACTGCAGCCTAAGAAATATGTTTAATTAATGCTCGCATGTTTTTAGTTTATCTCTGATTGTAATTTATATTGTTACTTCGCCACAAAACTGATAAAAATCAAACAGGTTTTAATGAAGTTTGGAAATGAATTGGAAATTTAGAGCTATTCAAATAACCACTTTGCTTGCATGCCAAACATTTTAATAGCATACAACAAGACAATTGTTAAGAATGAATAGACCTGCTAGCTGTAAATTAAAAAGTAACACCCAGCAAACATCATTACCCAAACACCTGAATCATTGCACCATGTAATTGACCTTGTCAGCTCAGTAGAGTTTGGGACTACCATCTGCAGTGAAAATGAGCACCTTGAAATACCTTGATGCTGCAGTGCATTTGGGGGAGAGCTTTACATAATTGCAAAAGGCTCTGTTTCCAGCATAAACGACACTAAATCCCAGACTAGAGGTTATTAATTTGGACACAGAACAATGGGCAGATGGAGCAGGTAATTGTAAGGAGCTGCTGAGCAGACCGTGGAGTGTTTAATAGAATTAAAGTAAGGTTTCACCCCACAGGTAACACTTTCTATCTGCTTTCCAGAGCATGCTTTTATGCTTCCCTGTTAAAGTAAAGATACCTTGTGTTTTATTATTATTATGATTCTGTATTTCTCTTGAATATTTCTAAGTCTTATTCAATTCTATTCAGTTTATTTCTATTGCTCCAATTCACATCATGTCATCACAGGTCACTGTAGAGACGCTTCAACCAGATCATCCAGTCAGATTGATTCAAAGTTTTCTATCTAAGGAAAACAGCTGATTGCATC
>NW_015150890.1:191975-193876 GCF_000732505.1 Cyprinodon variegatus
ACAACACCAAGATTTTTACTTTATTATCTGAAATCAGTTTAATCCCGTCCAAATTAAGTGACTGGCTAATCAGCTTTGTTTTCAAAGACTCTGGTCCAAAGACTATAACTTCTGATTTGTCTGCATTCTCATTCAGAGAAAAGTTTCTGTAGATGACGAAGATCATTGAAAACAGAAGCGTTAGCTTTAATAAAAACGTCCAGGCAGAGAGAAGCCCTATAAAGTTTGCTTCTCTTAATAAATCCCAGGAGACAGCCTGCATTCATGTCCTCAGCAGGAAAACGTATTTTCTTGAAACCATAAAATGGGCATCGAGCAGCTCGGGACAATAACTATCCTTGCATATTATTCAAAACCTATTTGCCTTAAAGTTTTTCTATGCAAATGGCCTAGTGGTTTAGTCTTTTGTATTCAATAACCGGAGGAGAGGCTTGGTGTGGAATTTAAATGAAGAGTCAAAAGCTGGGAAAGCTTTGTAAAGCAGAATTTTCTTATGTGATTTTTTGTTGTTCTTTTTCCCAGAAGGCTTTTCTGCACTGATAATAATTTTGTCCACTGAACTCCCTGAAACTGTTTAATACTAATCACAATAAAAAAGAAGTACAGGGCCACCCTGAAGCCGTACAGACTTATCAAACCAGAACATCCCTAAGGGCTGAAAATCCACCAACTTTAACCTGTGAAGAAGACACACTGAGAAGAAACGACTGAAAAGTTGATTCATTTCTCCATTAGCTTTAAAAAGTAGCATTCTTTTAAAAAAGTCTTTTTAAAAGAATCACATTTACTCAGCATAAAAATATGGGATATGACTAAACATAAGAGAATTTCAACAGCATTAAAATATGAGCGAACCACAGATATAAGCATTCATCAAAACTGACACAATAAATTCCCCTTAACAGTTTAATAACTACAAGTTATTAAAACTTAGACATCTAAGGACTAAGTCTGGATATCAGCAAGCAATATACTGGATGTTATGATGAACGAGATGCAATTCCTATAACGGTTTACTAATAACTGTCCAATTACACAACAGCAGTCAGCCTGACAGAGACGGATGGAATAGAAGCTATTTGTTAGACAACTGATGAAACTCAGAGTTATATAACAATGTTAGCCGATGCTAAATAATAACAGATGTTGGCAGGCATCCCTCCCACTGACGATCTTATAGTCTAGCCAATTATTTACTTTATTGTAAGTAATCTGTCACCACAGGGCAGTGAAGAGGCGTTTAAAAAGTGAAACAAAGTCAGAATATTTCAGCCAGATTAAGGTAATGCATGATGCATTGCATTTTAGCCCTGTTGTTACCTGTTAGTCATCAAAAGGATCATATTGTTAATGGGTTCTGTGTATTTTACACACAAATTAGGAATAAATGAATCCTTTGATTTTTTGAAATAAACAGGTTTGGTTTTGTCACAGCTGCTTAAATTCAGGGGAAAACTAAAAATCTGATTTTATTATTTCATCGAGGCCTTATCAACAGTGCAGTTACTAGGAAAAAGCATCTTTATATGTTTAATTTTTAATCATTCCAAACTATTTTTAGTCCATGATTTTTTTTTTTTTATCTGAATTTAACTGAAGTACTTCTAATCTGGCTGGATGCTGCATCCCTGTTTGCATTTAGTAAAAATGGGATTTCTCTTTTTCCTTCATGTTCTGCTAAGAGACTCTAATGGAAGCTTATTTATGTCTCTGATAAAAACAAAAAAAATATTATTATAATAATGAATTGGGTCTCTAGCATTCTAAGGAGATAGCTGAGACGCTCGGCTGAATAAAGATGAATGATGAAAACATAACTGAGAAATATCTTGAATGGTGCTACAGGTGGGGCCTACAGGTGGGGGCTACAGGCGGGGGCTACAGGTGGGGCCTACAGGTGG
>NW_015150890.1:193987-195069 GCF_000732505.1 Cyprinodon variegatus
ACTTGTTGTTCACAACAAACCAAAATAAATAGTTTTTCAAGATGATGCAAAGTTAAATGTGACACAGTTACCAGTAGTTATAAAACTAAGAAAATAATTTCTAAGGAAGTTATCATCCAGAATTGTAGAATATTGTTCCTTTAATAGGGTAGAACAGTAAAGCTTCTGGCCTTAACATGTTTTTCCTACATTACTTTTACTTTTAACTTTAAGTAGTTTTAAAAATGGAACTTTTGGAAGTTTTGCAAATTTCACTAGTTTTATCCTTTTTCTGAATTGGACTAATTTTCATTATATTGTCATGATTTATCATAATTTAACCCTTTATTATATTTCCAATTAATTTCATTTTTTTCCATTGGCAAGACACGTCTGGATGGAGTAAAGAGTGGGTAACAGTAGAAAAGCTGCAGAGAGGTCTGTTAAACTACAGCTCTGCTTCCTGGTCTGCACCCTGGGTGGTCGGGGTTTTGGAGGAGTAATAAATGTGGCCAGATTCCTAGAAAGAAGAGCTGCACCATCCAAAGTGGGATGGATGCCGTCTCCAATCAGTCACTGGAGTCAGACCACTGCAGTGCTTTTGGAGACTGAAAGTTGAAGCTAATGCTTAAAATTTAATGAGATGTTTTGTAATATGAACTCCAGATTACATTGACTTTAGTTGTTGTTTCTGATCAACTTTGACATTTGTCAAACCATTTTCCCATTTCCCTGACAGACGCTACAGGATACAGAAATGAACCAGAGTCAGTTTCCTTAATAACACATGAATGCCTGCAACCAGGTCTCCCTTTTTTATTTACTTATGTTACAACTTCACTCAATATTTATAAGAAAATGATTATTCTGCAGCAGCACACAGTCAGGAGAAATGATGAGTCCTCACGTCTCGGTTGATTAAGTTTACTGTCAGTGTTTATTTTCAAATACGTCTTAGAATCCGACAGGAAAATAATAGAATTAAAATTAAATGTTAAATTTCCATGTCCAAAAGTTCATAAAAGATTTAAATCTATCTGTAATGACCTATGGGTATTAGCAATAAAGGGAATGAGTTTTAGAACAAAGCTAACTGAGTGTAT
>NW_015150890.1:196143-200021 GCF_000732505.1 Cyprinodon variegatus
AACCTCCACCTACCAAAGAACTAAAGACATGAATGACTTCTTGGAGTGTTGATGAGCTCGATGCACAGATGATTTATAAATTAGGGAAATAGCAGCAGGTGAGAACATAATTAAACTCTGTTTTCAAGGAAATAAGTAAAACTAAAATAAGCTGTACAGTTACAAAGTACTGATGAAGAAGCAAGTGATATAGCACAGCCAGAAAACTGACACTTTCTAGAGACTGTAGTAATAAAGTAATTAGTTCAAAGGCAGTGCCATCTGCTCTTTTGCTCCAATGTGTTTCAGCATCAATTAAATCTGATGTTCAAAAGTAAGAACAGAGCCAGAGAGATACAGGGTACATGTTTAAACACAGCCACTGATATTCTACTGCATGCAGACATAAAAGGTCTAAACAAATTCAACAAGCAGCCAGAATGTCTCCATCAACAAGAAAGAAAAAACCCACTGATCCATGTGGGTCTGCTCATGCTCTGCAAGAACTGAGCATGTTGTTCTCTCTGGGAAGAGTGCAAGAAAAAAAAAGTATTGTATTGCAGACCTGGTTTAGTAGTCTTTGATTTTTGTTTTGGACAATTATGGGCAAAATCAATCAGCAGGTTCAGTTTAAAATTCAGGTGCAGGTGCTTTGTGAGTCCTTCTATTGGATCGTATTACAGACACAAGTGAAATAGTTGGAATTCAGCAGCAGCTGCTTGTCTCTGAACTGGGAGGATCAATGATGTTAATCAATCCAAACGTAACGTATCGCATGAACAACTTCTAAAACACCCCAAACTCACCACTACAAATGGTGAAAAGCAAAGATATTCACAGACTATGTGGCAGGCGGAAGGGTAGGCAGGCAGAGGTGACATTTTCCTGTTACACTCTTTCTTTCCAAAGAGTTGCTGTACATCAGATTATTTAATTAATGCCGGTTGGTTTAAGTTGTCGCTTTACCACGAGTCTTTGCAGGACGGAAAGCGTCGTAATTTTAGTAGTAGCTGTCTCAGTTGTTCTGATTTCTCTTGTGTTACTGAAGCAAACAGTACTTTGGTGCAATTCTAACACAAGATTACGAATATATTTAATACAAACTGTGAGCTATAGCTAATTAACAGATCATTCAAATTCAGGGTAAAACCAATTCATGTTTGTTAGTTAAATGGTTCCAACTGTAATTTTCTTTTTCTTCAGGTTTAATATTTTTTTAAATAAAGACCGGCTGTTTAAATCCAGTTAACTCACCAATTTAGTCATTTAGAGTATCAGCAGAGTTATTAATCACCAACCAAAGGAATTGTCTCTGTTCATTAAAATGTTAAGCAAAGAAGAGTGAATCCAGCCTGAGTGATAAATCATTCACTGTATAAAATAACCAGAAAAGACCACTGGTTGAAATACAATGGTACCTTTATTGGCTACAATCACACTATTGCACTACTGACATGCTGCTCGAACCAGAGAATCTAAAGCAAGCGACAGCTCCGGACACAGAAACAGATTTAAGAGTTTTATTCACTGAAATGATGGAGGAGTTTGGACCACTGGCTTGGACAGAAGCATTAAAGGAGAGCCCGTTTAGTTTGGGTCATTTTTCAGTGGATGGTCTAGTGTTGGACGGAGGGTGGGCAGGAAGGCTGATAGGTCCTGTAAGAAGTCAACCCGAGAGGAGACAGCTCTGGAGCAGCAAGGAGATGAAGGAAGTAGACCTGGCCCAGGTGAGCTTCAGGTCTGGTTCTCTGGAGAACAAGAGCAAGGAAGAGTTAGGAGGACACACTGGGAGCTTAGAGCGCTAACTGAGTTTGACCTGTTTACCACTTAGAGAGCGGAACCAACTGGCATCCTGCTCCAGGAAACTGCTCCAATATAAAATAGCAGCAGATTAACGTGAATAAACCTCGATGCAAAAATATTAACACTATAACTACCAAAGAATTTCAGTCTTTGCAGGAATATATTGATATATATATTGGCAAGGCAGAGCCTATTTATATTGTCCATTCACCAACAGACTCATTTATATTGCAAAGCTCACTATGTGAAAGAAACTTAGAGAATAATTGTATTTTGTTTTGTCTCGCCTTTTCATGTCATTCAACATTTAAGCTTAGGGAATGACAAACAGAATGATTTCAGTATAGCAGTAACATTTATTTCACCCAAAGAAAAGCTCTACATATGAAGCTACAATCGTCCCATTTAGCAGGTTTTACAAACCCAAGGTGAGTCCTTCCTGCATGTGTGACAGGTATACTTTGTGCAGTGCACACAACGCTCAGTGCTGTGGTTCCTGTTGCAGAGATTACACAGCTGGCCTGCTTAGAATAACAATGAAAAAATCTAAAAAAAAAAATAGAGTTTAGCACATATTCCCAAAGTAAGAGTTTTAGTATGAACTAGATGAGGTTATCTATGGGTGCTACTAGTTTGGAAGCACTACAATGATCTAAAGTGTAATTATTGGCTATTATATGCTTATAATAACAATGAATAAATCTCCAAAAATACAGTTTGGCCTATCTTCCCAAAGTAAGAGTTGTAGTCTGATCCAGATGAGGTTATCTATGTATCCTATAAGTTTGGAGGCAGTACAGTGATCTATAGTGTAATCATTGCTCATTTTATACTTATTCTAATAATAAAATATAGGTGCCATTTGTCATTCAGGCTTTGGGAAATTCCTCAAAGTATTATTTTCAAATCCAATAAATGTGATATGAAAGACATGAGATGAGACACACATGCAATGAATGTGATAATAATCCACCTCTCCTTGGTGACGCTTTTGAATATTTCTCTCTGATTATTTTGCAACTTGCAGACGGTCCCTAAGCATTTTTGGAGCAGCGAGCTCCCCATAGGGTCCAATGTAATTCTCCCAGCTCGATAGGAGACTCGCTTTGAGGAAACTACGGTTGTAGCTCTGTCTGCCTTGCTGTGGTTGCGGAGAGTTGTCTGTTTTGTAGAATAAATCATCCGCTGACGAGTTATTGATCCAGAAAAGCCAAATCTGTGAATATATTGCCAACTTCACTGCAGTCTCACGATGCTGTCTCTCCTCGGAGGAGAGATCCTCTGCAGCGGAGGAGAGATCGCTTGAGTTATATTTGGCTCCTAGTAAATAAGGCAGATGGTCATAATTGTATAAATATTGTTGCTTTCTACAGCGTTCCAGCTCATGCAGCTATTTTTTATTGTACAGTTATCGTCTGATTGCTGCGCTGGTGGCTGCGCTGAAATCATAGTGATGTTGGCGACACTGATGACGTAGACCTAGTTATATTTAATTACAAATATGATTCCCCCAGCCCACCCACACTCACCCCCCCGCTCTCAGGTTAAACACTCTCCAACAGAGAGGCTTGAGCTAAAACCGAAACTGAAGGGGGTGGAATGGTTCTCCATCCCGTTACTGCGCGTTACTAAAGTCGCACAGGTCGCAACCTTTTTTTATAATAGGACTCATGCGCACCTTGTCATGATAGAGGGGAGGATGAGATTGGCTGATGTATAGTGAGATTCCGTCTGTCAGTTGGGTAGGTGGGTGTTTCTGCTGGTGGGTGTTAACGTACAGCACACACAGAGAGATGGAGAGGGAGGAGGACTCCAGCAGCAAAACAGCGTTTTCCAGATGGAAATACTGGTGTTACGTCGAGCTAAGTTTCCCCATCACATACGGTTTCCCCTGCATCTCCGCACAGCTCAGGCGGCATGATTCACCGTGCAAGCTAAAGCTAGCTAAAGGCGCGCAACAGTCACCCTGTGCTCGCGCCACAGGAGAACTATGGAGAGCGGAAAGGGAGAAATCTGGATGGATGGATGGATGGATGGATGGATGGATGGATGGATGGATGGATGGATGGATGGATGGATGGATGGATGGATGGATG
>NW_015150890.1:200377-203581 GCF_000732505.1 Cyprinodon variegatus
CAACACTGATGAGTTGTGAAGTCCTGTTGGGGGGACTGGAGGCTTGTGAAAATTCTTGTATCTCTGGGATTTCTAGTGTTAAGGCAGCAGGTACCGTGTATCAGCGGCTGAGACGGCGGCGGCACAGCAACCGAACCACTGGGTCATGGTCTGGGGTTTCTCAGTTCGGGGCAGCAGTAAAACCAGTGTGGCACAGGTCGGCGGCTTCTAGTGGCTGCTCGGTGAACAGCAATTAGGCCCAGCTTTTCTGCGGCTCATCCACAACTGGTACGGCAATGACTACCACCATAAGGGAAAATCCAAAGCCGGATCAGAAGACAGGTCCAGCTTTAGAAGCCGGTAGAATCCAGGAAACAGTCCGAAATGGATAAGACAAACAGAGCAGACAGGGGCAAAGCAAAACCAAAGAGCAGAAACTGGTCATAATCAGGAAAACAGAACAGAATGCTAGAGTTCGTCTGATGGAAGGCAAGCACACAACATAAGTAGCAGAGGAACCAGGTGGAAATGATCGGTGTTAATCAGCCGCAGAACCAATTAGACAGGGGAGCCAAGAGCAAAGGAAACAACCAAACCATCAGTGCCAAGATCATGACAGCAAACCCAGAAGAGGTGGCTAAAGGACTACAAGCAAGGAAGAAAGCTGTGAAAGGACCAGATATTTACAGACATGATGGGGAAAACATGGCCTACAGGAGTTGGCATTACTTTTCATTAAACAGATGCCTTCTCCATTAGAGTTAGATGACTGTGGCGAGACGGGTAGCCTGGCTGGCTCACAGGTTGGCAGCTCCCGTCCACTGCCTTCTGTTTTTGCCGAGGCAGGCAGAATGTCCCAGGCTAAGGTAGACGAATGTCACCGTGCACTTACCGAGTTCATTGTTTCACAGAATCGATAAGAGAATAGATAAGAAGTCGAATCGTTTCACAGAATCGATACGGGAATCGGCATCGATACGGGAATCGGCATCATAAAAATCTTATTAATTCCCAACCCTGCGTGAATTTTATTATTATATCCTCCTGAATTGTGGTGGATTGTAAAGAAGCAATAGATGAGATAAAGCAGGATGGCATGGCAGAGTAAAGGCAGAGCCAAGGATTAAAAGGGGTGGGTTCCAAAAAGCTGTGGGAGACGTTAAGACAAACTCTTTAGATGATTTATTGCACCAGGGAACTGGAACAGGGCAGATAAGGTGGTAAGAGGGTGACCTGGTGTTTTTGACCAGTTTGTTTAATAGAGTGCTGGATAGTGGGAAGATGCCCGATGATTGAAGACAGCTTCAAAACTCATTCTTCAAGACAGAGCGGGTTCTAAATATATAATAATAATAAAGCTCTTTTGTAACAATGAAATGAGACCATTGGGGCATTGATAGAAGAGTTGGGCATAGCTTTGTTCCCGGCTGAATGATGCTGTTAAATCGATATGATTACAAAACGTCAGGCAGCTACTAATAGACAGCCTTTGGTGGGTGAAATAACAGAGCACCCCCGTCTGCCAAGACTCTTGGTTTGATCCGGAAGAAGCTGCTGGCAGGAAACTTTATTTTATTTTTTTTCTGACCAAATTAGCTCATTTCATTGGCTAGAAGCTGCTTTTCTGCATCGAGTGTAAATAACTTTGGCTTGAGCTCACCAAAAGGTCGACACATTTCCAGACGATTTTTTTGCAACAAACTTTTCACTTTAACTAATGCTGTTGTTTTTTTTTTTTAGGCAGAAGTTATTTCTTCCCAATTTGAATCTAATTTACTCAAGCAAAGAGAAATGTACCATCATATCTTCACCCTGCAGGACCTTTATGTCTGATGATCGGTAGATTAGCAGTTAAGGCAGCGTACAAGTTGAGAAATACGCCTGCAGGCTTCAGAGGTTAAGAGATGTTCAGTGTTTGTTGGAGATTCACTGGAAAGACAATGTTAAAAATGGATGGAAAGAGGAATATTGATGGATATAGTGAAGGAAAACATGGAGATGGTTGAGCTGAAGAATTAAAAGGCTGGTTTAGTTGAAGACACGTCAGCCGGTGTGGCGAAGACACACCGGCTGACGTGTCTTCAACCGGAGGAAGACATGGATTTACAGCAAATATCAAAGGTCATTGAATCATTAATAACATTAGAATAAAATCTGCATAAAGCTATACTGTATACAGTTATCATAAAATAAAAAAAAAGAATAAAGAATTTTAGGATTTAAAGTAACAGGTTTTTGTCTCTACTATGTCCTAGAAGAGCTTAAACCTAACATCAAGTATAGAAAGGTCTGCTAAACAGCAGTTCCTATAAATCTTAAAATTATATAATGTTTAAAAACATTCTAACATTATCATTACTGGAAAGAAAAAAAAGCCTGAAAAGGGCTTTTTCTGCAGCTGTTTCTGCAGCTGTATCTCTTTCTTTTTACATTTATTCTGAAGTCAGAAGTTATTCCACTGTGACATTTCCCTTTAATGGGCCACCAGCTTTAATACAGAATTTAATGAGATAAGGTATAAATGTGAGGCTTTTTACCTTACATGGGCATCAAACCTTAAAATTTAAATGCATTTTTCTTTCACCTTCTTTCTGCTTTTTGCCTTTAGAAGAGAGAAATAATTATGTGGTTGTGTGATCAGCTTCTGCATCATCAGTTTGCATCAATAGATTTTTTAGTCAGAGTTAAGAGAAAAACAAAATGGCTGACAACCTCCCAGCTGTTTAGAATATAAACTCAACTCCTACGACCTCATGATCAGTCCAGGACCTTCAAAGTTTGTCATTACACACTTTCCTATAACATAAAGAATTTTAAACATATTGAACTAAATCAGTCTCTGTCAAAAACACAAAAAATGCTCAAACATCCATAATGACATTTCAAACTGCCTTAATCTCCCTTTGCACTGAAATGAGAATGTTCCGGATTTCCAACAATATTTGCATGTTGTTGGATAAACAAAATTTAAAATTTATATTTGATCACTTATAAAAAATATTTCAAAATATATTTATATACATTTTAGATATGCAAGATAAATATTTCATGTTTAATGACTAGTAAAGCTTCATATAATTTTTCGTCGGATTGGTGACGTATTTCCACCCTAGGGTGCAAAAAGGTTTGCCCATTGATTCTTATTAAAAGTTGTCCATGGGCGGTAGCTCCTCTGCAATACAGAAGGTTAGGAGCGCCGACAGGAAGTGACGTCACAGGCATAGT
>NW_015150890.1:209347-211131 GCF_000732505.1 Cyprinodon variegatus
AAAAAAGAACAATGTTCTTCTTCATTATATGTTAAAACTTTATTATACTATAAGGTAACATATGAGCTTGCTGACTGTTGTTATTCTCCATCATCATCTTCTTCATCTTTATTTATAGAGCGCTTTAAAACAGCTAGAGCTGAAAAAACTAGCTAAAAATAATCAAACACAATAAAAGAATAAAATGCAGTGAAGGAGCCTCCCTAAAGTACAGCAGGAGGCTATTCCATAAACGAGTAGCAGTGATAGAGAAGAATCTGGACCCAATGAGCTTCCTCTGAAACCTCAGTACCTGCAGGAGCTGCTGAGCTGCTGAGCTGAGGGACCGAGGAGGCAAGTAGGAGGAAAGAGGCCCAGAGAGGTCAGATGGGCCAAGGTTAATGAGGCACTTAAAAATAAAGAGAAGACTTTTATAGAAAATAAATGTTAATTTAGGGAGCTGCTCTCCAGATCTCAGAGGCCTTCGATGGTGAAAAGCTTCCCAACAATCTTCCTCTTAGGTCTGTGTCTCATGAAGGCTCCAGCATGAACTGAGGAACTTGGACCGGTGTGGTTAATCCTGGGACAGAATTCCTATCATGTTTGTAAACAGAGGGACGTTGAGCAGGAGGCTTTGGACGCCTTTGCTCTCTCATTTTCTCCTCCCTTAAAGCCTGAGCATCGTGCCAGCCATTTAGAGCAGTGCAGACTGAAAACAGAGGGAAACCATGTCCAGCATGCTGACGAAGCAAAGATTGCCAGTAACTTCCCAGTTCCAAAAGGCATCCGTCCAGCAGAAGCCAGCCCAGCATTCTCGCATATAATGACTATTTGAATCTGGCTGCAACACAAAGCCTTGAACAGACTCTGGCCGAGGAGCCGGACCTGCTGAACGTCTGATAAGTCTCATTTAGAACAGGATGGCATCGTCCTCACGTTTAATCACCACAACTTGAAATATCATCAACAAGCTCCGCTTTAAAGCTGTTTAATTGATAAATAGTGGCTCTCTGAGCAATGACAGCAGTCAGACCTGATTCAACGATGCCCTCAAGTGGCCCGAGCGAGGCAGCAGCATCAGGCAGAGCGTAGCAGACAGCAGAGACTTATGTCATTTCTTTTGTGTTCGGCTTTGAAATAAGACTGTCCTCAATTCATAATAGATGGCTGGGAACGTTCATTATCGTGACCCGCCTGCTGGGATCCTGCTGCTTGCCAGATGAAGGATGGAGAGCAGGATGTAGAACGTGCTGCTTTGATATAAAGTCAAATTAGCAGATATCTGGCCTGCTTTGAACTCTCACTATTTTTCAAGGCAAAATAGAATCTAAAAGTGAAGACGCCCTCAGCTATGCACTGCCAGGACACTCTGATAGGTCCACCTGTTCCAGTGATTCACACAGAGATGCAAAATGACCCAAAGCACAAGAGAGCAACTGAAAATTTTTGTGGAAAAATTAATACAAATTTCAAATTTAACAAATAGAAAGATTATGTCTGAAGAAGAAAACCGTATTAAATCCAACTCCTCTTCCTCTTTAAAACCAACAACCTTCCTGATTTCTAGAAAAGAAGCATTAAAGTGACTCTAAATAAATAATGCAGGTTAGTTCTCCGTCACAAAGTGTAAATGAGATCAATCTGGGGAAAAAAATCCCAGAAATCCCCTTAGTATGGTTAAATTGCCAAGGGCATTAAATTCATCAGTTCAATTCATCATTCTGCTTCATTCTATCTCTATTCTCCCACTCTGCAGAATCTGTTAGTTCAATCTCTAACGTTCTGCTCTCTCTGCTTTTTCTCAT
>NW_015150890.1:211910-218965 GCF_000732505.1 Cyprinodon variegatus
TGCAATCGGGTTTCTTATTTTAAATAAATTTTTCTCTTTTACCTCCTCAATCAAAGAAAAGATGGAATTATTTTAAGAAAATATTACTTAGATTTTTTCAGTGTAGTGTGAGGGATTGCTGAAGAGTCAATGAGTCGATGCAATCAGCTGGTTTTCCTTAGATAGAAAACTTTGAATCAATCTGACTGGATGATCTGGTTGAACTGTCTTGAGATGACAGGTGTTTTGAATTGATGCTATAGAAAATAAACTGAATTATGGATCAGCAGACGTCACGTTGGTTTCTAGAATAAATCTGGCCGCTCCATCATAGTCCGGATTGAGTCCAGAAACAGTTGTTGAAAGTTGGGTTGTTTTTCCCACTGAGCAAAAATTGGTTGAAGAGACGAAATGATTTATGTCCAAACGACGTCTACGTTTGGCTGGGAAGTGAAAGCCGTCATTTTCACTGTCTTTACAACCAGTTTTTGCTCGGTGGGATGTGTTGCTGCTTTGACAACATGAAGCAGAGTCTGAGGGGAACATTTCTGACACCAGTTGATCCATGTGACAGACTCTGAGGTGAGTTTAAGCCGGTTCCCAGTGGCGCGCCGGTCAGTGTGCAGCACGTTGCTTTGGGGATGCAAACAGAACCTCATGGAGAGACGGACTGCAGCGGATCCCATTCATCACAAATGGCTTCTGATTGCTGTTAACGCTGGACGTGGAACATCTATTAGCCTAATGGAAGCCTGACTGCATTTCTTTCACTGCCCACTCCAAGTGTTTGAGAGAGTGAGCCACATTCACACATTCTGACAGCACTTTATCCATCTTCCACACAATCGGTAAACGCTTGGACCAGCTGAAGCAGAGTCTGAGTCACTCACCCATCAACAGTTTGATGCACTAAGCACCTATAAAAACTAGACTGGACTTCTTTACAAATGCTTTGTGAATAAAATGCTTGCAGGCTGAACGTTTTATAGAGAAGAGAGAGATTATAGTGAATAAAAGGGGGAAAACTACTACAGTTAAATTATTTTCACTTAACAGCTGAGTATCACTTTAATTAGGTGTCCAAAGTATTAATGTTTATGCAGCAAAAATGAGTTTAAATAAAACAAAAATAATGAGTAAATTTCTTTAAATGTAAGGAGTAGAAAGTAGAGATACTGCAAAAAATGTAAAGAGTCGAAGTAAAAATGTGTCTAAAAATAACTTCTCCAGTAAAGTATAGACAGCCAACATTTCTACTTAAGGGAGGAAACAACATCTGAAGGCATTTATATATAAAACAAATAAAAAATAAAACACTTTTAAACAGCTGCACACTGTAGAGATCACTTTGCCTGAAAGGGTAGCTAAAAAATAAAAGAAGAAATAATATGTGGGTATGGATATTTGAGACATTAAACCTTTGTTCTTTAACCTAGTGCACTTTACATTTTTTTTGTAAATGCAAGCGGTTTGCAGGCTTTTTAACTGATTGGATTTTACAGTGTAGAAACGTATGAGAGAAAAACGTGGAGTTTGGAGGCTGAGGCACTTCTTGCATTTAAAACACAGATTTATTTTACGTCTGCAGATGGAGAGGAAAAAACTCTGACTAGGACAAGCCAAGCACACACATTTATACAAACCAACACACTTCAAGGGGAAACCAACCCACCCCTGCAAAAAGAACTTTCTCACCAGAACAGCTGCCTTCTGTTCACGGCACAAAGGAGGATGAGGAAACTTTAAACACTTATCTTTTATCACTCCTAGCTTTCCTTTCTCCCCAAAGAAAAACATGCTTTCACAACCATCAACCGAGTCCCTAAAAGGTAATAAGTATATTTTATAACCCTAATATCTGAACTGACCAATCAGCAATCACGATTTGTCGTAGGGTTGAATCTGCAGGAGCAGCAGACTCTTTATTTCCTTCTTTAGTTAGTTATTTAAAGATGGTCGCTCCAGGTAACAGAACTGGGAGTAAGGGCCTTCTGAAGTCAAGAACCTTCCTTACAACATGCAGAGGACATAAAGAGCTGATTGACAAGACAGGAAAGAGTGTCTGAATTGTGTCAGTGGAGAAAATGCAGTTCAGACAAGTCAAAGTAGCCTTCTTAGAGCAGGGGTCTCAATCTCCTCTCAGGGTCCTGCAACCTATAGTGCATCTCTGCTTCAACCTTCCTGACTCCACTATGAGCTCACTAGCAGAGCTGGAATGCTGCTGGTGAGGAAAGTGAGCCGCTTCATCCAGGTTTGTATGACGACACGTCTAATGCAGGTTGTTTCAGTCTGAGAGCCCTGATCTAGAGGCTGAAACTGTTTCAATGAGCAGCTGAACACAGCAATGATCAGCTGGAGATAGCGGTTGCTCATGGGTATAAAGGTAAAAGGCAATGCTCTTTGTCATAGTTGCTTTTCTTTAGCTTGGAAAACACATCCTTTAATTAATCAGTGATGAACACATGGTGAGAAACTGCATCCAGAGCAACGTACTGCAAATATATTCACACACAGCCAGATACATAAATGATAGAAACATCTTTCAGGTTTCACCATCTCCATTATGTCCTTGATTGACTCACTGAACTGGAAAAGGCATCTTGACTCAGAGCTAGGGTGGCCAGATGTCCGGCTTTAGGGCGGACAGTCCAGATTGTCATTGCACTGTCCGACGCCCGGCGCCGCATCCAGCCGGACGTGTATTTGTCCTCCTTTATGAGGCACTAGGCCTGTAGAGCAGATTTTTATTTATTTATTTTTTTTATCCAATCATCAAAAATGCATCACTATCTGATCTAACAGATGATTGGCTAAGACTGGCGGCGTGTCAGATAAAGATCTGCTTGTCATTGGTTACAAAAGTAAACAAGGATCAGAATTACTGATGCTAAGTATTAAAGTTAGCGTCCTGGACGTCGTTTAAGCCAGAATGGACAAAAGAGCGTGGATTTATGACCAAAGGTAGTGGAGATTCATTCCATGGTTTCTGCCGCTTTGTCGATGCGATGTGGGCGTAAGCAGTCGAGGAAAAGCTTCAACTGAACGGCGTGCGAGTACGGATTAACATAAAGTAATAAACGTGCAGCAGCAAACTCTTCAATAATGGCTTTTACATTAAGTTTTGTCGCCTCTAGATGCTAAAATAAGTTGTGCAGAGCTGCAAGGTGGACTATACTATAAAACATCACTAGTCCTACGGAAGTGTAGACTGTGACTGAAAGTGGATTTCAGTGATTGGCCCATAGCTAAAGGGACGACCATAAAGACACGTCTGCTGCACACAGACTCTTAGGAGAAGTTCCCAAAGACTGAGGCTCTTAAAAATAAAGCTAAACTTTTAGAGCAGCTGAATGTGTTTTCTACAATCTCTTTTGTTTAAAAAAATATTCGGCCATTTTCTTCTGAATGTTTCTTGTTAAAAATATTTTTTAAACATTTAAGTCCACACATCGTATGCTTTGTGGTATTCTGCACTTTAAAGATTCATCTCGGTGTCACTTTTTAAACACCACCATGTATTAAATAAATACAAATTCTGGGAACCGATTCTTTTTTACGTTTCTTTAATATTTTGTTCTATTCAGCTACGCAAGCATCCTCTTTAAACTACTAAGCATTGTACTGTAAATGTGACTTTACCCGATTCTTATGTACACCTTAGTAATTTATTGATATGCAGCACAATGTCCTCCTTTGTGGTGCTATAGAAATGGCCCCCGTACTCACGGCCCTTTGCTTCTGTAATTATTCCTCCTCTGTCTGTGTGTTAACGTCATTGACTTGCTGAATAAAAACATGTTGGTCTTTGCCTTACGGTTTCCTGGAAAGCCTCATTTGAAGCCTCAGGTCTTCAGTTGGAGGCTGGTAGTTCTATTCAGTTCTATTCAGTTTATTTCTATAGCTCCAATTCACATCATGTCATCTCAAGGCACTTTCCAGTTCACCAGATCATCCAGTCAGATTGATTCAAAGTTTTCTATCTAAGGAAAACCAGCTGATTGCATCGACTCATTGACTCTTCAGCAATCCCTCACACTAAGCATGCTTGTAGCGACAGTGGAGAGGAAAAACTCCCTTTGAACAGGAAGAAACCTCCAGCAGAACCAGGCTCAGTGTGAGCGGCCATCTGCTGAGGCCCACTGGGGTTCAAGGAGACAGAAGCAGACATAGAAAAAGAAGCATAGATACAAAAGGCAACTGTCAACCAGCTCCACAGGCGGCCCCGTCCAGGAAACACACAGCCAGGCAGACGAGCTCCGAGCCAGCTCCCATGTCAGAGGATGAAGAGAGCACATCCAGTTAGTCACAGTCAGAGAAACAGGACTACACTGGAAAACAGGCCAAGCTCCAACATCTAGAAACAAAGGTGTTGATGGAAGCAGCACAGCTGATATTTCTCTCCAGGATGGAGTCACAGCCAAACAGGAACAGACCAGATGAAGCTACTATGAGAAAAAGCAGAGAGAGCAGAACGTTAGAGATTGAACTAACAGATTCTGCAGAGTGGGAGAATAGAGATAGAATGAAGCAGAATGATGAAAAAGGGGTCCCTATGTCCTCCAGCAGTCTAAGCCTATAGCAGCAGAACTATAGAGGTGGCTCAGCTAAAGCTTAAAAAAGGTTAATGAGTCAGAAACTTCACGCCCTGCAAGATTGGCGAAGATCATTTTTATCAAGAAATTTAGCATCTACAATATCTTATAAAAATGCTTTAGTTTAAGAAGGAGATGAGCCACATCTGCTGAAAGCAGGAGCTTTTTTATCTACTGGTATCTCCTGGTTCTACTCAGGCAGTTTATTAATTAGGTTATGGTTGATTTAAAGGGGTTTAGATACACTAGATTACAACGGTTATTTTGAAATATGTTAGTTAACAAACTAGTTTGTTAAATGAGAAAATAACAGACATTTCTTTAATAAAAACTGATTCCAGTAAATTTATTTGCTTTTAAATGAGTAAACAGAAAAATCACAGACATATAATAGAAAAGCAGGAGGACGGTAACATTAATGTTACAGCTGACATCATAGTAAATGAATAAAAAAAGCAGATGCCATTCAACAAGCTGTTTGTCCAACACTAATATTAAATACTGGCTTAAACTTTCTGCTTCTCACAGTTTTTTCATTTAAAAAAAAATGCTGACTGCTGTTGTTCTGGCAACATAATCATAAGTAACCTTATTTTTTCCAAAAATTCTTTTGATACTTTTCTTTTTAAACATACATCCAAGCTGAAAGACAGAAGAAGCTTCTCCTGCCCAGCAGCTGAAACCTGACAAATCCATCTCCATTGACATTTCCACTCAGAACCATTCGGCTTTTTTCTGCAGACCGCTGAGCACCAACCGTCCAACCTCCTCCTCTCCCAAACCTCTTAACCCCCCACCTCCTCCACCCCCACACTGCTACCACATTGATTGAGTCCATTGAAGGCCTAGTAATGACTAAATGGTGCAGTCTCCTTCAACTCATGGTACCCCTGGTGGTTTGGCTCTGTAAAGAAACAGAGAGGTCAGTTAGGGCAGACAAGTACCACAAATCCATCTCTTCTGCATCTGCCAGACATTTAAAAGACTCCTTTAGAAAAACGACACACCTGTTGCTTTAAATACTGGAAAAAAATAACACATTCCTTCTTCAAACTGGATTAATCTACAGCAGCAGCCGTTCAAAATGACCCCTCCCAGTCAAACGCCAGCCGATCGGCAGCCCCTGCAATTCTCAGCAGAATCCCCTCCAACTTCCAGCCACTGGAGGGACCCCCTTCTCCTGGGCGTGCATATTATTTTACCACCCTTTTACTGAATTACAGCTGTCTACAAATCATGACAGAAAGAATATTTTCAATGTTTTAAAGGGGAATCTTAGGGGACCGGCCGAGGACCAGCAGAGGGCCCATCAAGGGAAGTGGGGACATTTTGAATGGCTTCTACTGTAGGTTATACCTCCTGACATGATGTTATGATTGGCAGCAGCAGATCTTTGGATGCTACTGAATTATTTTCTGTGCATCCCAGATGATGAAGGTGAAAATAGCCGCTAAAAGAATGCGTTTGAGTGTATAGATAAGTGTTGTGGTACCCAGGCTCATATTTTCTTCCATTAGAGGCTTCTTCTCACTGCAGTTCACCACTCTTCCCTGAGCCGCTCCCAGAATAGTCATGATGTCCACCAGGTTGAGCTTCCCTTCCTCCTTGGCCTCCCCCACCTCCTCCGCCAGCTCCATCGCTGCCTCCTCACGTTCCTCCAGTTCTTCTTGCGTCAGCATTGCGTTTAAGCCCTGCCCCGCCGTAGCATCGCCCACTTGTGGCGGCGCCAGGGAGCACAGAGCTCTGACCTGCCCGTAGGATTTCAGGTGGGCTACATTAGCGCGCAGAAACAGCAGGAGAACATTGAGGTCATTGAGCGGGCAGCCTAATCGTCTGCTGTTGATGATATCCAGGGCTGGGAGGACATCGTACACGGAGATGAAGCTGGTGTCCCAAACGAAGAGCCGAATGATGCTGAAAAGGACGATGGGTCCCAGCAGGATGTAGATGGCGCCGTTGACCACACTGATCACCTGAAAGACCAGCTGGCCGATTATCTTGCACTGAACGAGTTCTGGAATCCAGCTCTGATCCCGCAGCATGCCCGTCCGAACGAAGCAGCTGAACTCGTCCTGCAGTAAGGCCGAAAGGTGGAAGTAGGCGAGATAGAGGCAGGCAGCCGTCATGAAGGTCAGGAGGAGGAAACCTCGCAGAAACAGCATGCTGACCAGGAAGTAAGAGCTTTGTTTGCAGCGCATGTATCTCTCCAGAAGGGGATACTCAAAGTATCTCTTCCGTTTTGCCCTGAAAGGAGACGGAGGAGACGGTTGGTTTTCATGCAGCAGCAGCAGCTTCACACATCATTATACGCTCCTCTGTTCATAGAAAGATCAGCTGAAGTCTCAGGTTAATACTGAAGCATTTATAAGAATCAACCTTCTTAAAAAAAGTCTTTTTCAGTCAGTCTGATTATGATGGGTGGTCTTCATTAACCCTTTAAAGCCCGATCCAAGAATAAAACAAAACAGAAAATTACTTTTTTTT
>NW_015150890.1:219195-223693 GCF_000732505.1 Cyprinodon variegatus
ATGATACATTTGGCATTATAGGGTTAAGATGGGTGGTTTTAATTATGATGGGTGGTTTTAATTATGATGGGTGGTTTTCATTACGATGGGTGGTTTTCATTATGATGGGTGGTTTTCATCAGGCTTTCATTGGGAACCTGCTGTGTTTTTCATTTATATGTTGGTCTAAATGTCTCACACTGAAAGATAAAAACAGTCTGAATCATGTCGCTTAAATCTGCTCTAAAATCAGGAGTGAACCAGAAAAACCTGCATTCATTTCTTATGAACAAATTGCAAAAACTGTGTTTTAATAACAGTGTAATCTTTTTATCATCTTTCTGTGTTCTTTTATTATTATTGGTTTTGGTCCTCAAGCTTCCTGTTACTTTTTCTTATTATTTAAGGATCATCATTTTTATGTTATTATATGTTTTTTTCAAATTTTTTAATCTTAAGACAACTTTTAATCTTCTTTATTTGATATTTTTTCTATTTATTTTTTATTTATTTTTTCTATTTATTTCTATTTCTATTTATTTATGCTATTACATGTTTATTTTATTTTTTTATTTTTTATTTTAAATGTTTAAATATTTTTTTTATTAAATGTTTACTTTTTATTCTATTAATTTCAATTTATTCGTTTTTCCTTGTTTTATCATCTTATTTTTTATGCTATTACATGTTTATTTATATTTTTTAATCTTTTTTTTTATAAGTAAATGTTTATTTTTTATTTTATTTATATCTAGTTGCTTTAGCGATTTACCCCTGTTGGGATTAATAAAGTGGTCGAACATTAGCAGGTTTGAGGAAACTCATTTTATCAATTTTTATTTTTCCCAAATTAAATTCTCTTTCTCCACCAGGAGATTCCAGGTGACATTTTTCTAAAGATGAAATCTGCAGCGTCTGGGCAGCTTCCTCTCTTTCCTCAGTTTGTTTTCTACCTCTGCAATAAAACCCAAATCCTCCAGAATCATTAAGACTGTACTGTGGTGATGGGGGGGGGGGAACACTCATGAGGCTGAGCCTCTCACCATAGGCAGGACTACACAGCTATAATTTGACAGGCCAATATAAAATAACAAATGTTTGTGCCACAAGCAGAGCCAGAGAAGTCCCACCTCTGCAGCTCCGCCTGAAACGTCAGCGGGTTCTTAGTATTCTGCCGCATATCCAGGATGCTTTGGGCCAGCCGGACCGATCGGTTGTACGACTTGTCGAGTTCATCAATTATGAAGAGCAGGTCTGAGCCCAGTGTGGGCGTGACAAGCTGCCGCCAGATGAGAGCCGGCAGGTACATGAGGATGGCCATGGCCAGGAGAGAGTAAGGAAACATCTGAAACCACCACCAGAGAAAAAATATGACAGAAATGGGACGAAGGGGGAAATAACAAGATCAAACAAACCACAACCAGAACCCTTTTTTTTTTCACATCTGCAAATGTGGTTCTTATTAAAAATGCATGGTGACATTTTCAGCTGAAGTTTAGCAAGTTGGAAAGAGAAGGACTGTGTGCAGCCTATCAGTCACGTTAAGTGGGAGAAACAAGTGAAGGGAGCCTGGTGCAGAAAACACTCACTTTGTGCACCCAGAGCGAGCGCTCCTCAAAGTTCCCGTCACCGTCGAGCTCATGATGCATGAGAGAGTCCCAGCAGTACGTGTCTACATAGCTGGCCTGTTTGGCTGTGAAGTTACTGGGAGCGAAGCAGCTGATCTGAGGCCCTGCAGAATAAACACATCAGAGGTGCAAATGTGAGGAGCAGCTCTGCGCCGTTTGATCATTCTGCAGCTGCAGCTTCATTAACAAACACATAGATCTCAGCTCATGTTTGCCCTTTTCCCTTCACTGATACACATTTCCACATTTCAAAATGGCAACCTGACATTTAGAAACCCAGGAAGTTTCTGGAGTTTTATATTTAGTTCACCTTGATATAACCACATGTGTTCCAACCGCTTGAGTCCAATCTGTCATTTTCCATGGCTGCTCCACCCGTTAACAGCAGGGTGGGACCGTCCACACCCGCCTGGTCTTTAGTCCAAACATGGAGCCACTCATTTACTGTCAGGGTGTGATTCCCCGCTGCAGGACAACCTTATTACAGCTACATGCGGCACTGCAGCTGTAATCATGCGTGTTCTTCATCGCTCTCATCCTACAACTAAAATAGGATGTCTTTATTATATTTATAGTAGCTGCAGTTAGGACTGTTTTTAAACCCAATGAAGTGCTGAATCTACAGCAGAACATTTTTAGAGCAAAGCTAGACTGAAGCAGAGGATTTTAAAATAGTTTGTAAAAGCTTTCGGTTTGAATGTAGAGATAAGGGAGGGATGGATGGAAGAGGAAAGGCAAACTCTTTATGGGTGGAGGAAGTTCACTAGGAAAAAAAATATTAAAACAGTGCATTTGTTGTTAAATTAAGAAGGTGTGACACTCTTTTCCAAAGGAACAAGTCAATTAACATTTAAAATAATTAAAAAAAAAACAATTTTATTGTCTTATTTCTGGTTTTAGAGTAAAACTTCTCATTCCATTGGTAGATTCTAAAATAAAATCTTACTTATTTCTGGATGTATTTTGCAGTGTGGGGCGTTATCAGACGTCTGCAGATGTTCCTGGTGATGTGTTAAAACCAGAAACATGTCTGAAATTTCATGCTCAGGGTTCAGAGACGCGTCCTTAAGACATGGAAAAAGCAGATGGAAGAATGGACGCCTGACCTGGTGGTCTGCAGGGTTTAACCCAGGAGTCTCTGTATGAGCGGGTCGGACCCTCTGGTGCTGCCTGATCTCCATGAACGATCATTCATTGTGGAACTCATGTAAAATCATATGACATTATAACTGTTTAACTGAATTCTATCTCATTGATTCTATTTTGGCCCATAGATCTGCAGCTGCTGTGACGTTTTAAAGTAGTTTTAGGATGCCTGAAGTGGACCTGAGTCCCAGTGTCTGAGTCCCACGTCCAGGCAGGTAACATATTGTGACTGGTGGCGGGAACCAGCGCCATCAGCCAGCTGCAGACTGGAGGAATGTCACCCATCAGTCAGACAGGCAGCAGGAAAGCGACATTCAAACACATCTAATTCCTAGAGTAAAATCCGTCAGTCTAACCTGCTGAACATGTGGATTATACAGCGATAGGAAGAGACATCAGTCATCGCCTGAAATGCCAACCTGACAATCAAGCTTCTGCTATGAACGTAGAGCGGCTCCTCAGCCTGCATGGCCATATTGCTCTGCATCGTTTTTACTTGCAGACACGCTTCTCTGCACTTGTAATACATGCAGGAGCATCTGTTTTCACATGCTCCACCTTTAGCGGTAATTAAACGCCATAACGGTGATGTAACCCTGGAAGGATCACCCTGAAGGACTAAAGGCAGGACTGGATGTAGTTAATGATGCTTCCAAACTAAGATTTGATATTTGAGCAGTGAAACCAATAAAAAGCAAATCGATCATAATTCGTTTTTACTGTCTGAAAGGAATCAGTTTTCTTGTTGTTGCATTTGCAGACATCTGTGTCGCCCTCGATTTCTTTTTGTAAAAAAGACCTAAATTATGTTTTTCCCTCCCCAAAAAAAGTAAGCGTACTAAACTATAATGTGTTAAAGGTTAATAATGTATTTCCTGAGAAAATAAATGCATTAAAATCCTTTCTGTTTTATCTGTACAGGAAACGGGATCCTACGCTACTTCCAGGAGCTAACGCTATCAGCTTTGGGTTTGGTGTTATTCTCATTATGTTATATAGAGCGTAATCTAAAGAAAGAAACAACTAAAACACAGATAAACATGGTTGAGCATGTCCCATGATGACGTCAGAGAAGCCGTTTAATGAAGAAAATGTAAAAAGTATCAAATTGTCTCAGAAAAGTCATTAAAAATGTAAGATGTGTATTAGCATTCTTTAGTCATTTAATTATTATGATTTAAGCAGCGGTGGCTGGCCACTAGAGGGCGCTAGGGCAATGCCCCACCCACCCAATGACCCTAAGCAATAAAAAATTATCCTTTTTTTATAATTCAATTTTAAATTAAAATTTTAAATATTTCAAAGTATATTTATATTTCAATTTAATTCTATGTTTTTAAATGTGTAAGATAAATATTTAATCGTTAATGACTAGTAAAGCACCATTCCATTTTTTGTTGGATTGATAGACTGATAGACAGGTCGAGTTGCGGGAGCTGGAGACGCATTGGAGCAGGAGGGAAAATGGCGCCAGAATTGTCCTTTTCCAGGACCTGGTTTATCTCCAAGGCTAGGCTAACTGCATGCAGCGAGGCTAACTGCATGCAGCTAGGCTAACTGCATGCAGCGATGCTAACTGCTTGCATCTAGGCTAACTGCATGCAGCGAGGCTAACTGCATGCAGCTAGGCTAACTGCATGCAGCGATGCTAACTGCTTGCATCTAGGCTAACTGCATGCAGCGAGGCTAACTGCATGCAGCTAGGCTAACTGCATGCAGCGATGCTAACTGCTTGCATCTAGGCT
>NW_015150890.1:223912-224360 GCF_000732505.1 Cyprinodon variegatus
ACTTCCTGCACGGATCGGGCTTCCTGTACAGATTCGTACTTCCTGCACGGATCGGGCTTGCTGTACAGATTCGTACTTCCTGTACGGAATTATACTTCCTGCACGGATCGGGCTTCCTGTACAGATTCGTACTTCCTGCACGGATCGGGCTTGCTGTACAGATTCTTACTTCCTGCACGGATCGGGCTTCCTGTACAGATTCGTACTTCCTGCACGGATCGGGCTTGCTGTACAGATTCTTACTTCCTGCACGGATCGGGCTTCCTGTATGGAATCGTACTTCCAGCACGGATCAGGCTTCCTGTACGGATCCGACTTCCTATACTTCGGGAACGGATCGTGTTTCTCGTATGGATCGTGCTTCCTGTACGGATCGGACTACCTGTACAGAATCGTACTTCAGGTACGGATCGTGCTGCTTGTAAAGATCGTGCTTCCTGTACGGATC
>NW_015150890.1:227550-233887 GCF_000732505.1 Cyprinodon variegatus
CTGTACGGATCGGACTACCTGTACAGAATCGTACTTCAGGTACGGATCGTGCTGCTTGTAAAGATCGTGCTTCCTGTACGGATCGGACTACCTGTCCAGAATTGTACTTCCTGCATGGATCATACTTCTCGTATGGATTGTGCTTCCTTTACGGTTCGTGCTTCCTGTACGGATCGCACTTCTTTTATGGATCCTGCTTCCGGTACGGATCAGGCTTCCTGTACGGGGAGTAACAAAGCTCCCACACACACACTCAGTAATTACAGTTTTCCTGTCTGGGTGAACACTGCTCTCCATCATCTCAGGTGCTAATTAGCATCAGGCTGATTGCAGAGCAGCTCTGAATGGACGACATTCAGCTGAAAGTCATGGAGTCGCTCCTCCAGACTCTCTGGCTGGAAGGTTTTCTCTTCTATGTTTCTTCTTTCACGGCGGCTGAAGAGATTTTAGATGAGAAATTAAACAGCAGAGAAATCAATCTGCTCCCCAGAGGAGCTTCTTCTGGCTGCTGCCATTTGCAGGAGAAAAACAGTTTTTAACTCTGTGAGTTAAACTCATTCAGGTTAACAGCTGCAGGTTCAAGATAAATCCCTTTAAATACCTGATGATCTGACAACATTTAGCTTCATATTTCTCTTATTTCTGAACTTTTAAATATCACAGCTGATAAGTTGCATTTAATTTAATTAACTGGTTAAGAATTTAAGCTGTTAAAAATAAGAAATATATAGTTAATTATCACATTCTCACTGAATTGAAGGGACAAAGTATCTTTAATTAAATTTCTGTTCATAAGATTATACAACCTTAAAAGGTTTTAAAAGCTCTTTTTTTCTATTTTAATTTTAGACAGACTGTAATAAATAATTAAGACCTGTTTGTGTCGTGAACGTAGCTCAGAATGTTTTATGAATTTGTTATTTTATTATTGGTTAACTTGATTTAAAAGTCGCTCCTGTTGTAAGATAATTGGGTTATCTTCTTACTATCTTTTTTTACCCCCCTTCACATTTTTGTTCCTTTTTTTTCATCATATTTTTTTATTATTGCATGTTAATTTTTGTTTGTTTGTCTGGTGTATTGCTCAAACAAATTTCCCCTGGTGGGATTCATAAAGTGCTCTAAGTCCTATTAAGGATGAAACATCATGGAGGAGTTCTGGACAAACACAACAAAACGAATAGGCTGTAAATTCCAGTGTTGCATAAAAACCGCGGCATGGGGAGGAGTGTAAGCTCTCATTAATACGGAGTCTGATAAAGGGCAAAACAAAAGCGGCATTGCTGTGAAATAAAAGCAGCTTAGAGGCAGAGCAGCTCACCCAGGGAGATCTCGCGGGCGAAGGCCATGCAAACCAGCATCAGAGGAAGGCCCACGGACACATACTTGATGACCTTGTCCAGAGGAAGCTCCAGCTCCAGGTGGTTGATCCGGGGGATCCCAGAGCTGTCCTGCAGCAGGGCATCAGATAACATGGCCTTGGCCGCTGCACGGGCGATTGACATTCTGGAAACCTGCCGGCGGTAAGAGAGCAGGTTATTATTCAGGACAGAGGAGGAGATGCTCCCGGCATCGAAATAAAACAAGCAGCATCACTTTATTCTCACAGCAGCATCATCAGCTGCATGGGAAACAATAACAGGAATGTCAGCAGGATTCACAGTCTGAAAATAAAACAACAAGTTTAAACTAATAATGAAATCTCTTACTTGTCCAGCTTTTCCCCAGATATGGTTTGTTTGAAGAGCCGGAGAGTTCCTGAGCAGAGTTGGAACCCTCCTTAAGTATTCAGGGAGTGTCTCAGTAAATGAGGGGTTGGATCTGGGCTGGAGCGGGTCTGTCTCTAATTACAGAGTGGACATCTGGGAGCGTATATATGCCCAGATGGCACTGAGAGCAGCAGGCCTCCACTACCCGGCAGTCTGTGTGTGGTGGGGGGGTTAGCTATGAAACATGCTGGCTGAGGCCCACTTCAAACAACTCAACCCTCGCCAGTGGCTTTTCCTGCCTCTGTCATTCTGATTCTATTTTTTTCCGATGCTTCAGCCTTTGAGCTGCTGCTGAGGCGCTGCACGCTGCAAAACATGTAAATAAGTTAGTCAATTATTCTTAAATAAGTGAATTCTTTTTTTTACTGAGCAGGTAAGTGAGACACTTTGCCACTGGAACAACATTTACCTTTAAAAGAAGAACTCCAGTCTCTTGTTTTAAGTCCATATTATCTAATTATCTTATTTCAAGGGTAGAAATTCTCACTCCACTGGCAGATCATCTTCTTTTCCTCCTCAAATTAAGGGTGAATGCACTTATTTTAAGACATCTTTACTTATTTTCAGAAGGTTCTTGCAGTGCAGGGAAACATATTTCTGGCTGCATGCATTAAGAGCAGATCAAACATGGAGCCATGATCAGATTGAGGAAATGATGGTGACTGAAAAAAGACGTTTTTCCTTCCATATGCTAACACATCAGAGCTGCTGAAGGACTTTCCTTAAGAAAATATCCACTGGAAAAAAAGAGTCTTAGTTCTTAACTAAAGACATTGGAATTCTGGCCGATCTGGTCTGATGAGTTGAGGTTTTCAAACTCAGCCGGCTGACGATTCTCTCATGGACTTTACAGACATGGTGTGATTTTCTTCCTCATGTCACGGTCGTCCCAAACAGCGGGTCCATCTGTCTCTGAAACTTTAAAAATGATCCTCCCCACCAACATTTTCCCTCCAACATCTCTCCTGTGGCTGCATCATTTTACAGGCTGCTGCTGCTGCCAGTAATATTCTGACTATCAGAAACAGACCCTTCTATCAGCCAGTTATTTTGGCGGATCGGCAGACGTTCAATATTTCATTTTAAAACAAAACAGAAAATCGAAAACAATCCAGTGGACTTTGTTTCCAAGTTTGAAGACGTTTCTCTTCCATCCAGGAAGCTTTTTCAATTCAAAATGTCAGAAATAGCGTTTAGTTCCAGGTTTTATTCAGCAGCTCAACAAAGCCTGGTTTTGTTTAGCTAATAGAAACAGATGAACGGGTCCCCCCCTTTGGAATGGGGGTCATTTGGCTTCTTTGTTAGTCTGCAATGCCCCATACCTGTCTATGTCTCTGAAAGGGGGGGCGTTAAAGGGAATTGTTGGCCTGGCTGAACAGACGAGGTCTTCTGTTCTCCTGTAAAGGGGTTGGGGCTGCATTGATAGCGGGAAAGAATCAATTCTATTGCTGCAATGTAGGTTTTTGAAGCTGACATCTGAGTCACCCCCCCCCCCTGTTTAAGTTTGTTTTGTCTTTCTTAACAAAGATGGCTTCCTTCACATCCCTCTCAAACCGCCGGTCTTCTTTGTCCAAAATGTGAACAGTTGTTTGGTTTCTCCAATATTAAGATCAGATCATTCATCGCTGCAATGAACTGGAGACACCAGGATTTTGTGTTTGGAGAAAATCCTCTTGAGTTTTTCAGAGACTCCAGCAACATATGGGATGGAGATGTTTTTGCATTTAATCTTCTCACCGTTATGTTCTGCTATAAGTCTTTTGGATTTGCTTGCTGATTTGATGAACACCCAGTTTGGGTATCCACAGGTGAAAGTTGGTGTTCCAGTCAAAAAGAAGATAGAAGGTATTTTTATATATCAATATGTGGAATAGAGTAGAGTTTTAATGTCTGTTATTTTTTAGTGTTTGAGCCTGTGAATTTATTGATTAGCTGTATTTTTTTTTTTTTCCATATGCTTGCATTGTTGTTTATGGAGCCCCTCTGATGACATGGTCAAAAAAAAATTTTAATTGTGGCCACGGTTTGATATAATTCCTGGACAACTGGGTAAGCAAATCGAGCGCGCCTTTTCTAAGGTCTAAGGCGCGCTCGATTTGCTTACCCAGTTGTCCAGGAATGATATTAATATTATTAATAAGTATTTCGTGCGCACGTTAAACTTATTGCATGGCCACAATTAAAACATTTTTTTGACCATGTCATCAGAGGGGCTCCGTAGTTGTTTATTTACTGAGCATTTATTTATTTCTGTATTTCTGGCATGGTCATTTATTACTTTTCAAAAGTCCCTGATTTAATCCAAGAAATCTGCTCATCTTTTAAAAGCTCCATCTGTTAATCCAGACTGGGTTGGAGGGCCAGCAGGAGTGATGACTCCAGCAACAGCAATGCTCACAGAACAAACCCCGTGTTCGTCTACGTATCGCTTCAAGAAAGTCACATGAGCGTTATAGGATCTGTTTCTGACTGATTCCCTAAACTGGTTTAAAAAACATTTCTGTCAACGAGACGCATCTGGTAAAAAAATATCTCATCAGGCTGAACGTTTCAGCCGTCATCCTGTTCCTCTCAGTTATCTTTAAACTTATCTGAATTAAAGTTACGATCAAATTTACTCTTAGTTTACTGATTTAACTGTACTTATTGTTTTAAAACAAGCTTCCTCATTCATATTTTTAACAAAATTTTCATGTTAATATGTTCTTATTGGCTGCATCTAAAAATACCAAAGCTATATTCAATGTAAACGTAGATATGAAATAATAGAATATCACCTACAATAACTTCACTAATCTGATTGCACTCAGTCATCGTGTAGATTCAGGTTAGTCTAAGGCTGCCTGTAGTATCTTCAAAGGTCCAGCAGGTGCCAGTATTCTGTCACACAGTATCAACAGTTTGGCAATGTGTACAAATGCTTCGTGATGCCTCATTAACCCATCCCTAGTGACTTGTCTCTCCCCCAGCTACTCCGGGGGGGAGCCCCCCACATGTCCCCCCAGAGGGCCCCTTTAAGGTGTCTGAACACCTCAGCTGACTCCTGTTGATATGGATCCTCTCCTGGATGGCCGAGCCCCTCCGCCTGTCTCTAAAGGAGCTCCAGGCCCCTTTAGGAGGAGGTGTCTTTCTAGAATCTGGCCCCAGTTCCCTGAGGCTCGGGATGTAGACCCATTCTGCACCCAACAGACCCATCCAGTGATGCGCCGAGCCATCTGTTGATTCTTCCATTCTCTCCTCACTTATCACCTTCAGATAGTTGAACTCCACTTCAGCCTGGAAATCTCTTCTGACCTGGAGAAGACAGTAGGTGTAGAATTAACAAAAAACTCTTAGGGGACAATTATAAAATATTAAACCTTGTTCAAAATGTCCGCCATTGCTTCCCTGACACCAAATATTGGTTGTTATTCTGGCCGGCTAGATTGACTCTAACTGTAAACATGGATATCAGTCTAAGAATGGCCGATTTTATCAGTCAGTGGAAACAAGTTAGAAGTATTCAGACGACTCTGGACCAGATGCTAAAACATATTTTTAATTAAAAAGAAAAGCTCAGTCAAGCAGACAGTCATTAACATTTTAAAACATCCAGTTTATTCATCGCCCCCTTGTGGCTGCAATCTAGATGGTTAAGGTCTTCTAATGGGATTGACGCAGGCTAGACAGAGGCATCAAGTAACAAACTAGAAATACTTTGTTAATCTAGTAGCAACGTTGCCTCTCTAAACTTTACTGCAGTTATTATTTCTTAGACAACTTTCTGCTTCTATTCCTTACATTTTAACAATAGACTCATTAGTTTGGTTTCATTTAAGCTCATTTTCATTATTTAGACTTAGACAGATTTATTTTGTCATTTTGTATACATGAGTGTAAATGAAAATAAATTTTGTTTAAAACAGCTCTAGACAATTTCATTTTTAAAGTGCAGCCTTAAAAACAGTAATAAATACATAAAAAAATAGTTATATAAACATATGACTGTATATTTACAGCTCTAACATTCTTTTTTTTCTTACTTTGGGAAGATAGTTCAAACTGTATTTTTGGAGATTTATTAATTGTTATTATAAGCATATAATAGCCAATAATTACACTATAGATCATTGTAGTGCTTCCAAACTAGTAGCACCCATAGATAACCTCATCTAGTTCATACTAAAACTCTTACTTTTAGAATATATGCTAAACTCTATTTTTTAGATTTTTTCATAGTTATTCTAAGCAGGCCAGGTGTGCAATCTCTGCAACAGGAACCACAGCACTGAGCGTTGTGTGCACTGCACAAAGTATACCTGTCACAAATGCAGGAAGGACTCACCTTGGGTTTGTGAAAACCGCTAAATGGGACAATTGTAGCTTCATATGTAGAGCTTTTCTTTGGGTGAAATAAATGTTACTGCTATACTGAAATCATTCTGTTTGTCATTCTCTAAGCTGAAATGTTGAATGACATGAAAAGGCGAGACAAGACAACATACAATTATTCTCTAAGAGTCTGTTGGTGAATGGACAATATAAATAGGCTCTGCCTTGCCTTGTTGGAAAAGCTGGTTATGACCTGT
>NW_015150890.1:233976-236412 GCF_000732505.1 Cyprinodon variegatus
GTTTGGAGCATGCTCTGGTTCTGATGCCAGGTTGTTTCAGCCTTTATCCAGTCTCATGTAGAAGGACTGGTCACATCACTGGTTATTTGCATTTCAACAACGACAGTTAGTAAGGTAGAGTGAATACACAAACCTGAAGAGGGGAGGGGGGCTTGCAGGAAAACTGGAATTCTCCGGGACATCTAGTGTTAAACGATAAAAAATGTCTGGATTTAAAACATGTTGTGACCGTAGCTCCAGCAGGGGTTAGCGATCATAGATGTGGGCTTGAAGTCTAGTTTGTATCATTTTAAGCGGCATATTATGTGAAAATGTCAAGAGGAGCTGTTCTTGCCTTGGAGCGCTGTTATGGTAACGACTCAATCAAATCAAATCATTTTTAAAATAAAAATAAAAACCATCAAGATAATTTCATCCAGACAATTTTTTCTTTGTGGTTGGACTCGGTGCTGCCCCAACTTGTTGCTCACCACATACCAAAATAAATAGTTTATCGAGATGATGCAAAGTTAAATGTGCCTCTGCTAGTGTTAGTTATCAAACTTAGAAAATGAAGTCTAAGGAAGTTTTCGTCCAGAATGGTAGAAAAATGTTCCTTTAATAGAGTAAAGCAGTAAAGCTTCTGGCATTAACTTTTTTCCTACATTACTTTTATACTTTAAATAGTTTTAAAAATGGAAATTTTACACTTTTACTGGAGTAAAAAGCTGAAGTTGATCCTCTAACTTCTATAAAAGTGTTTTTAAACTGCAGGATTTATACTGGAGGAATAAAGATTAATACTTTGGAGCTTAAGTCAATGTTGCTTCACATCATGCTGGATCCAGAGATCCTTAATAAACACGTAAACTTCTAAACCTCACATCAGTCAGGAAGCACTTCACATTGTTCTTGTTTTGCATGTTTAACAAACCTGAACATGAATACCTGCCTCCACCGGGCATAGAAGGGATTATTCAGAGACTGTCTTACTTTCTAAATATTCTTCCCACATTTAAAACCTGTTTTTATTCAGTCATGAATCTGCAGGTTGACAGTAGATCCAACAAAGTTCAGAAACGATGGCGTTGCAAGATGCCTACATGACCTTTGTTCTCTAAGTTTCCTACAACTCTGCACAATTTAGGTTTTACCTACAAGAAACAAAGACAATGACTTCCTTTTAAAACTTCATCACATAGTTTGGCTTTGAGTAAAGCTGGTTCAGTAAGATGAACAGATTGCAGAAGTTAGTTTTTAGAAAGCTGCCTTTGGTTGAGCAGATGGGTGGGCCTGGTCCTGTGGACTAAATTACAGGTCTAAGGACAAAACATGAAACTATATAAAGCCTGAAGCAGAGAGCATAAATCCTGAGGCAGCAGAACGTAGAAGAACAGACATCAGAAAACATGTTTTATCAGGAATGGATAAGAAAGGATCTGATATTTAACAGAAAGCAGATTTTAAAAGCAAACATTTATTAAAGCCAGTTGGTCACATCCTCCCTGCTTTAACTCCTGAACTTCAACCTTCCCCCGAAGCGTCCGTCCAGCTTCTGCAGCGCCGCCGTCATTCAGTCGGTTCTCTGCAAACAGAGATGAACTGAAATGAAGGATCAGGGCTGTGAGGAGAATCGTCTGACCTGGAGGTCCCTCCATCCAGGGCTTGGAAGGAACCATAGTGGTGAAAAAGACCCCACACAAACCAGACCCCCCACCACCACCCCGCCTGTCTCTGTAAAAACACATCAGACCAACAGCTGCAGACAGAGTGGAACAAAAATATGTAATGCGGACTAAAATATATATTTCCTCTTTTAAAACCAGAATGAGATGCGATGTGTGCGGATACACTGACCTGCCTCTGAAATCCTTTATTTCCTATGAAGAGCTCTGCAAAAAACATCTAAAATCTCTTAAATTAAGTGTATTTACTCTTAATCTAAGCAGGTAAATACGATCTTCTGCCAGGGAGTATATTTACTCTGATAATCTGCATTTAAAATAAGACAATGTCATTGTTTTTTCTTATTTTAAATATAAATTGTCTTCTTCCATTGGAGAACTGTCTGAATGACCTCCTCAATTCAAGCAAGAATGATTTACTTATTTAGGTTTAAGTTTTTTCCAGTGCATGCTTCTCTTGCGCTGGTGAAAATGATTTGCTCACCCAGATGCATGCTGGTCCTTCCACTGACAGCCTATTTATAAACTTCATTCACACAGATTGTTCATAACTAACCAGAAACAAAGAAACAGAACTAAATAAGCAAAAAAACAAGTTCAAAACAACATTAAACAATAAAGCAAAAATAAATACAATTAACTAAATTATCCACATTAACTAATTAATTATTAAAAAAATAAGTAGCTTTTACACTCATATTGTGCACCATTTTGTGATGCTTGTCTGAGAAAGGTGCTATCTACATAAACTTTGCTTACATGAATTAAACAC
>NW_015150890.1:237885-241983 GCF_000732505.1 Cyprinodon variegatus
GTTCTGTTAGCTCTACGCCTGCCGAAGACACAGACGTCCGTCCCCGTGAACACTGGGACGCAACTCAATGGGAAAGGAAAGGATTCTGATTTCTGATTTCAACCGTTGCGTATATTAGCTGCGACATATAAATCACGATGCTATGACCGAAAAACATGTGACTGACAGATGACCGTTGATATATGATTGGCCGAATTTAGGTGTTCAGGCTGACGTAGAACTAACTGGCCTGCAGAAGATAAAGGGAAAAAAACACAGATTTTAAGACGGGATTTTTTTTTTATTGAAATTTTCTACATTTTGGGACAAAATCCTCTGATAAAGAGTAAATTTATATTTATGTTTAAGGCAGAATGATTTGAAAGTTGAAGATGACTTTCCTAGGAATTTTAAAATTCCGCTGAGGTTCGTTCAGTTGGATCAGAAGACGACGGGCAGCGTCTCTTTGGCTTTTAGGTTCAATCGTCTTATTTTTCATTTCAGCATCATAACCTTCCCAGATCATCGTCTACCATCTTCTGTATTTGTTGTTTTTGACATAAAGTCAGAATCTCATTCTTTAGTGAGGTCAGGTTTGAGTCCAGAGCAGGACGTGGACACGCCGTTAACCCCCAGCATTTCTGTTGTTCCTTCATTGCGACAAACGAACAGCTGCTTCAGGTTTACATCAGATTTACATGTTTAATTATTAAAACCCATCTATTGAAACACAATAGATTTTGACAACAAAGTATACAAATGAAATAGAAATATTCTCCTCGTTGCTCTGGAAGATCCATTAAAAAAAGGCAATCAAGAAAAGAATAATAATGAGCAATACTTCACAATAAACTATCAGAACATTCAATATAACATGAGTTGGGTTTATTTCGTCTTTTTCTAAACATTTTCACGTTGGAAAAGTCTGACTTCGTTTGTCTTGTGGATAAAAATATCCCCAAAGAGTTTGATGTGATTCACAGTTTCTTGTCTGCTGCTGCTGCAGGGATTCCTGCTGTTACATTAAGTCTGCAGTATGAATCCGCGCCTGGATTCCAGCACTTACGCACACGGCGCCACTCGTTTTCAATCAGAAACAGTCACCTTGCTGAAGCTACTCTCTGAGGGCACGAAACAGGCAAACACACAGAAGAACTGAATAAATATGCAAACCTTCAGCTTCGGGATGCAAACAGAGGAAGAATCCAATTTACATACTGTATGTGCAGTCGGGATACACCGGTGAACAAACTCTCTTTTTTTGTCTGGGTTTTCCTTTTTTTTTTTTTGGCTCGAAGAAGAAGAAGAAGAAGAAACTACAAACTGAGAAAGTTTGAAAACGTCATGCTTGTGATGCTGAGAGGCTCCGAGTCGTTTGTTCCCAGCTCCCTTTGACCCCCCCCCCCCCAGTTTAGAAAGCAAACATGACACATTTGCTGCTAAATCAAACAACTTCTTCCTGTCAGTGAAGAAAGAAAAGCCAAAATAAATCTGCAGCCCTTTTAAAACCAACGTCAGGCACCAAAATCTCACATCTGCATGAGGAGCTGTTTCCACATTTCCTCACAAAGTGAAAAAGACTTTTTTCCCTCATCAATCTGCAGCGTCTCTTTTAATATTTTTTTTTATATCCCAGAACTAAAGATGAAATTATTTGAAAATAATTCAAACCCGTGGAGGTTCTGATCTCCCTTTCCTTTCCCTAATCAAGCCAACCTTCACTGCGTTGAGGACGTAGAATGAACAAATGTCACGTGACCGATGGCAGAGCGGATAAACGTCTGGATGTGCGTCTGTGTTGAAGGCGTAACGTGCCCTGAAGAAGCGGCGGCGGTTCGGCGTTGAAGCCAGGCTAGTGGGTGTGACGGAGCAGGAAGCTCGGGTCAAAGTTCATCCTGCTAATCCAGCTCGTCTTCTGCATCCATGCTGAGCTCCCTCCTTCCTCCTCCTCCCCTGCCAGGCAGCTGCCTTCCTCTGTCATGTTCCTCCTCTCCTTCCTCCTCCTCCTCCTCCTCTTCATCCATGCCTTCCTCCTCCTCCTCCTCCTCCTCTTCCTCGTCGTCCTCCGTGCCGTCCATGGAGTCATCGGCTCCCAGCATGGCCTGCTGCATGGCCAGGGTGGCAGAGTCTGAGGACAGCGACTGCAGGCCGTCCATGCTGAGGGGGTCTGTGGGAACGGACAGACAGGAGTTAGTGGGAACCTCAGACATCAACTGGTTTTACTGGCATGGCCCAGAAACTTAATCTGTTTATATTTATCATTTCACCGCCATTAATCTTCAATTAATGCAGCTTCTGCTTCTCACAATCATTTCGTTTTTAATTCTCATCAATTATATCATTTTTTGACTGTTACCTTCACTGATCCATGCTGGCTGAAAACTTAAATAAAAAATGATTCTATTCTATTCTTACCTATTCTATGCTATCATGTTCTATTCTGTTCTATATTGATAGATCAGATTGAATTAATCTAAATCCAACATATTTTTGAAGCAGTTTTTCTCAGATTATTGATCATGTTTTACCATCTTAGTTTTTTCATTAATCTCCATGACGACGGAGTATTAGCGATGAATGTTTTCACGCTGTGAGAAGCTAAAGCTAACATCCAGAGGTGGTGGAGGGATTCTAAACACGGGTTGATGCTTCACTTCCCTGCATTGTTCAGTCTGCTGAGATTACAGCAGAAATTAGAAGCGGCTTAAATCCATAAAGTATTCTGAGTTCCTTTGTCTTTATCCGGCTGCTCCCGGCAGACCTCCAGCTAGTTGGGAAAACATGTTCAGCTGATCCCTGAGGGAAACTTCTTTTAATAAATGACAGAATCTTTGCCCTTGAAATCTAATCTTCCTCAGTTTACAGACACCGAGCCAATGCTGCCATCTAGTGGTGAGAGTCGAGACACATTTCAGTCATGACATTGTTATCATGACAGAAAGATGCTGGTTTGAATGGTTAGTGTCTTCTTTGATCCGGTGAGAAATCCGACTGCAGATAGATTACTGAGCAGAGGTTCTGAACAGATTATCGTTTACAGATTAACTAAAGCTGATCTATGAATATATCACTTTTGCTCTGGCAGCAGAGAAAAAGCTGTAAATGATCCTGCTGAATCACCCTGTGATCCCATCAGTAGACTGACAGCCGGAACAGAGACGACATGTCGTCATATAACGGTTGGCATCAAAGGAAAACTGCCACCAGCGCAGAGCTTGGTTAACCATGGCACCAAATCCTCACAGCCAGAGAGGAATAATGTTCGGATGATTAAGGACAGCAGAGACATCGCGTCTGTCCAAACACTTTGCAGTTAGAGTTAAAGAGCAGGATCAATGGAAGATCAACTTCCTTTTGGCTACAAGTTCTTATTTTCCAGCATGATGGCTTCATGGCTCAAAATAATAAAAGGAAAAAGTCTCTCAAAGATCACAGAATCAAATCTTAGTGACAGTGAGAGCCTGAAGTCTGATATAGAAAAGCAGCTGAGGAAACCTAAGAAAACTGGAATTAACTAACAAATGTCTAAACAATAAGCTGAAGGCTTAAAAACACCACCCGTCCATGAGCCTGTGTGTGATTGGATGATGGAAGAGTTGATCTGTGGGAATGTGACGTACTTTCTGAGTTGTTGACTGCCTGAGATCGGTGCGTCTGCAGAACTCCGGCCACAATAGAGTCGGGCCAGAAGCGCTGCGTCGGGCGGTGCTGGGACTTCATCTTCTTTGCCTTTGGAGCCGGGTCTGGATTACTGGCATCCAACATGGGCTGAAGGATTCGGCGACGGGCGTTGATGAACCTTTAACAACAAGACATGGAAAAGAGATGATGGGAAACCTGAAAACAATGTAGACTGCAATGAATTTTACACAGATTATTCAGAGGAAATTTTAAATCTGTTTTAGAGAATTCTAAAAGTTTCAAACCTTCATCTAGAAATTAAATTTGGTTTCTACACTATTTTAAAATGAAGCAAACTTCTATCCTCAGTCATGATATTCTCATGGCCTCAGAAAATGGACTTTTATCTGTGCTCGTCCTGTTAGATCTCAGTGCTCAGTAATTAAACTGCTTTGATCCAGTTGAACTTTCAGAGTTAGCAATACTATTGTCTTCATC
>NW_015150890.1:244424-253142 GCF_000732505.1 Cyprinodon variegatus
AGTGTGAGGGATTGCTGAAGAGTCAATGAGTCGATGCAATCGACTGGTTTTCCTTTCATAGAGAACTTTGAATCAATCTGACTGGATGATCTGGTGAACTGTAGAGGCTTGACATGTCACGTGTTGTAAATTGACCCAATAGAAATAAACTGAATTAATGCTAGCTGTTCAGGACGGTTTAGGACCTGTAATGGCGGCAGCCTGTTTACCCACCAAAGGCCTTTGGAGCCTGGTGAGACTTCACAGCGCCTCTAGACAGATTGTTAGAAGGGTAGCCGTCAAAGATCCATCTCGCTGTAAGCCACGTCTTTGATAAATGCTATAAGAGATGACTAAAGGCTGTGGCTGAGCCATTTTTTCTAATTTAATAAATAAATAAATACTGGTATATTATATCTAATAAGTAAATTTCTCTGTAAAGTAAATTATACATTTTAGCTCATGTTTTACTTTATTCTTTTTTTACTTCAATATTTATTTATTTAATCCAAGGTTTCAGCTCCCAAGCAAACACAACCATTCAAACTCATTTTAAAGATGATGATTATTCATAACAGACTTCACTGAAGCGGGAGGAAGCAAAGTGGGTCTTTGTTTGCATTCGAGCTGGAATGGTGGACTTAAGATTTCAGCTTTCAAAAACCTCCAATGCAGCAATAGAGTTGATTCCTTCCCGCTATCATCGCAGCCCCAACCCCTTTACAGGGAAACAGAAGACCTCACCTGTTCAGCCAGGCCAACAATTCCCTCTAACGACCCCCCTTTCAGAGACATAGACAGGTATGGGGCATTGCAGGCCAACTATTCCCTCTAACGACCCCCCTTTCAGAGACATAGACAGGTATGGGGCATTGCAGGCTAACAAAGAAGCCAAACGGCCCCCATTCCAAAGAGGGGGGACCCGTTCATCCGTTTCTATTTGCATGTTTTATAAACATAAACCAGGCTTTGTTGGGCTGCTGGATAAAACCTGGAACTAAACGCTATTTCTGACATTTTGAATTAAAAATCTTCCTGGATGGAAGAGAAACGTCTTCAAACTTAGAAACAAAGTCCAGTGGATTGATTTTAACTTTTTTGGAATGACTCTGACCTGAATGGCTGAGAATCTTCACCAGCAGATTCCTTCTACTGTTTCACTATGTATTTAATTCCTAATTAAACAGCTGTGCAATCCTATAAGATGGAGCTGTGGGGTTACTTTCTGTTTCTCTGCGCATCAGACTGTTGGTACTTCTACTTTGGTAAGAATCTTTTGACTGTGTCCATCATACCGATTGTCTCCGAAGTGAGAAAGTCCTGAAAGGAGCAGAAAACTCTCCTTATAAACTCATGGTGTTCACTGATAGTAAGCGTCTATAAACTAGCAGCCGAATGGCAGCCCACTTCCCTCCAACTCCCAGCAGAATCCCCTCCAACTTTCAGCCACTGGAGTGACTCTCTCTTGCATATTATTATACTCTGACTCCACCCTTTCACTGAATTACAGCGTCTGACCAGGAGATGGCGCTTCTCTCTAGATCTAAATGTCCACAAATCATGACAGAAAGAATATTTTAGTGCAAAGATTGATGTTTAAAAAGGAATTGAAGGGGATCAACTAAGGACCCATAAAGGAAAGGGATACATTTTTGAATGGCTACTACTGTATGACACAATCTAGCTGTTAATATCTGGTGGATTTCTGGAGAAGAAAATTAACTTTTCAGGCCCGAAATCTGGGTGTAGAGATGGACCTGAACCTTCAGAGGGGCGTTCACTTTCACTGTAATGCAGATCTTTAGCCAGCAGATGGCAGCAAAGCTGTAAGAAAAAATCTGAAGCTCTCGAGTTTCTTGACTTTCAGTTCAAATCAAATCATGTGTTCACTGCTGTGTGATGAGCTGGTGATGTGCTTCTCTATTCACTCTATGAACATCTTTATGTTCCTGTTAAAAACAATAGTTTTATATTTCCTTATTTCCTTCCTCATGTTCGTATGGTAGGTCTGATTCTTTGGCCCTTGGGAATAATAAAGGTGATTGGATAAAACAGGGTTCGTGGTTACTGCAGCTTACCAGTTGTTTACTTGCAAAAGGGTGAGACTTGTTTGTGCAGCGATCTGCCTCTTCTCGTCTTCTGTTGGGTATGGGTGCTGAAAAAAAGAAGAAGCAGCATCTCAGTTTTTCTCCACTTTCATTTTATTGTTGTTAACAAAAGTTGCCTGTTCCTGTTAAAAAACAAGCAAATCTTCCCTCTTCATTTGTGGTCTTTGTCTCCTTATTTCCTCTGATTTTACAACAGCTACCGATGGTGGCTGATGTTTAACCTCACCATGAGATGCTGGAAGAGCCAGGATCGCATGATGTTGGTGGCGTGTTTGGGAAGGACCCCTCGCTTGTTCTTTGACTTCTTGTCTTCACTGTCCAGAAGAGATGCCAAGTCCACATTTACCTTTCCAAAAGGCAAGAAGGGAGGAGGGAGCATGAAGGGGGAGGAAAAAAGGCAAAAATTGGTAAGACTTAGTTATTGTTGCCACGGAAACAAAGGGAGACTACCAATTACCTTTCATTTTTTCAGTAGCAAGGGCAGAAACACCTTCTAAAGTGTCACCATGGTAACTGAATTTGAGTAATGATACTTAAAATATAAAATAGCAGAGGAGCCAACGCGTCTGTTCTTTGCTCGGTGCCTTAGATTAGGAGTTAAAAGAGCCCAGGGTCAGGCCTCCAGTTAAGATTTAACTGCATGGTGCTGAATTAGTTAGAGCGAGCAGAGAAGGGGAAGCGCCGTCTGCACGCCGTGGTCCGTTTGACCAAAGCCTAAATCATTATTCTGATCTGGAGTGTGAAGGAAAGACAAAGAGAAGGTCTGAGAGACTTTGCAGACGTTACAAACCCAGTTTTAACGTCTTTTCAATGATCCGAAAATGACGGCTTTTCACCTTTGGCTTTTAACACATCGTTTGGATGTAAATCATGTTGGTTTTTTAACCAATTTCTGCTCATTGGACGGATCCTTTTCTTATTTTATGAACTTCTCCTGTTTTAGGTCGGATGGAGTCACTTAATTAAATCATTAAATAAAGGCTTTGGATTTATCGCGGGATCCTCAGTGGAGCCGTGGGTAGCACTGCTGCCTTGCAGCAAGAAGGTTCCAGGTTCAATTCCAGGCCTGGTGGTCTTTCTGCATGGAGTTAGCATGTTCTCCCTGAGCATGTGTGGGTTCTCTCTGGGTACTCTGGACCTGGACCCTGCCTCAGACAGCTGGAGACACCAGAGCCCCTCAGCAGGGATAAAGTGTGACAGATAATGGATGGATGGATAACTTTGGATTTATTTTCAGAAAATATCTGGCTAGTAGTTTAGTTCTGGGATAACAGACAGGCTGGTCGGCCCGTTGATCACAGACACTTTTCATGCTCCTCGTATCCAAATTGTCAGTTAATCAAGTTCTACATATGTTTTAATTAAAACTGTTATTTTTTTTCTTTAAAGAAGTCAAAAATACGTAATATTCAGAATTATGAAGGTACATTGAGCTAATATTCTGAAGAATAGCTTTATTTTACTTTTTGTCCATGATATTTATTTAGCTCCTAATTATTATTTTGTTACTTTTTTAATCCATTGTAAGGCATTTTTCATTTTGTTACATTTTACAGCCTGAAAATCACATTTTCAAAATAAGATCTTAATAAAACTGGACAACATCTTCATTTAGTAAATATTTTAAATAAGAAACTATTCCCCTGTTTCTGCTTCATGCTTTCCTTTGCCCCCCCTGAAAAGACGCCGCCCCACAAGCCACAGCTTTTATACCTTATTTGTATATTATTTTTCTTTGCAAAAATAAATTGTTATATTTGGAAGATCGAAGAATACAGCCGACAGTGACTGTCTGTTTTATTACCTCAGTGCCTCTAGTGGCTAAATAAAGTATTACAAGAACAAACAGAAAAACTTGCCTTTGATTTTTTATTTTTTTACTTGCATTTCAGGGCCTAAAATATAATACCAAAAAAAAAAAAAAAACTTTTCCAGATTTTTTTTCTCTCTTGCCTTTCAGGGCTTCCGTAGTTTCTAAACTAAACAGAGGTTAATTATTTTTCCAAACAATGAAAAGAAAAACCTTTTATTTCAGCAGTCAGGATGTGCAGCTGAATAAACCTTGAGAATCATATATATGTTCAGGCAGGTTTTAGTATTAAAACTCTTGGTGCTAATGGCTACAGTTTGATAGTGCAGCTATAGCTGTGACACAAGATGAAACTCATTAGAGTTGCAGTTATGCTTCACTCGTATAGCCCCCCCCCATCCCCCAGCCCAGGACACGTATGCGTTGCAGGGCAGAGGGAGGCTGAGTTAATTGGCGGCGCTGAGCTGCAGAGTGTGATTACCCGGGGCTTGTCTGCAGAGCAGCTACAGGGCGCTGTTCAATTCCCAGCACTAATGTAGCAGTCAGCCTTGGCAGGGTTGATGTTACCCAGTGGGCTCTTTTCTAACAGTCAGACACAGAATTACCTGAGTGAAGCAATCCCAGCCAGCTCTGCAGCAGGAACCACGCTGCTGCTCCAGCTTTGCAGATGAACACCGTAAGTTTAGACTCATTTTATTCTCATGCAAACAGACACGAAACACTGGAACTTTATTCCCTGCTCCACATTATTAGCCCTTGATCTTTTCTCATCTAAAAAACCACAAACATGAAGGAATCTAACTTCAGAGATCTACAAACAGGAGTTTATTCCTGAGCAATGGAATTTATTTCACACGTAAACCTCAGAAAATAAATATATTAACATTAAGCCACTGAATCCCGACCTGTCCTGGTGAAGGGCTTCACCACGGTATGATAGCCGACCCCCCCACTCCCACCCCCCTATTAGGGAACGTTTCTTCTTAGACGAGTTCATCATTCAGCTTTTAAATGGTGGATAAAAAGTTCAGTTTTAACAAAAAATGTCAAAATTTCTACATTTTTTCATTAATCCTCCTGAGATGCAAACTTTGCACTCTGCAGGAAACGTTCTCTGAATCAACTAATGAGGGGCAGAAAGGATTATTCTATTCTATTCTATTCTATTCTATTCTATTCTATTCTATTCTATTCTATTCTATCTATTCTATCATCTGAAAATATGTTCTGTTCTATTCCATTCTAGTCTTTTTTATTACAATCTATTCGATTCAATTTTTTTATTCTATTCTATTTTTCTTTTCTAATCTGTTCTATTCTGATTCCTTCTCTTCGACTCTCTTTATTTCAATTCAATCCTATTCTATTCTAATCTAGTCTATCCTGTTCTATTCCCTTCTAATAATTTCTATTCTAATCTAAAATATTACAATCTATTCTATTTTATTCAATTCAATTCAATTCAATTCTATTCAATTCTATTCAATTCTATTCTATTCTATTCTATTCTATTCTATTCTATTCTGTGTGTGTCTGCTGTGTCCGGCTTTTCAGTCCGTTCTGTTGTTCTTCTGTGTTATTAATCTCTCAGCTTCATCTGCAGAGATTAAATTTCTCTGATCTTGATTTATTTGCAAACTTCTGAAGGCTGTTGGCTCTATTGGCTTTCATTTTCTAGACCAGGGTGATTGAGTCAATACAAAAGCATGCCGCACCTTTCAGGTATTATTTGTAAAAAATTAAAAAGTTTGTATTAATTGTATTACTTTGTTCGGCCATATAATCAAACTGAAAGGTTAAATCATTTGTTTTTTATCAGTCAGTTTTCACATGGAGGAAATGATGCATCTGCAGCAAAATGCTCTTCCTGCTTCTCCTATAATAACTTCCTCTGCAGACTCGGCACGGCAATAATGCGTTATATTTCCATCATCTATAGCTTCTATAGCGTCCAGAGCTGAATTTATTCCTGACAGGAGCGTAATGTCTTTTATGATCCTGCCTGATAAACAGAAGGAGAATAAACAATTTCCATTTGTTTGGCAGCAGGGGGCCCATTCAGGTGGAGGAAGGAGGGCGAGTGTGTGTGTGCGTGGGGGGGGCGGGTTAGTGAAATATAAAGAGACACATTTTAAAGTCAAACTGTAAAGCAGTGGGGGGTCTGACAAAGCATCATCATGCACATGGATTACCTGGGAGTTCTGAATCTGGATGCTTCCTGGAGGTAGCGCCTGCGTTAACACTTGTCCTTGTGATGTCACCATGGCAACCGGCTGGTACAAGGTCCCACCTGAGGGGATAATTTGCCACCGTGAGTATCAAGTGGCCTAAACAGCTGCTGGAAGCCCCGTCCCGCTTTTAAAGCGCTTGTCAGCCTGGCAATCAAAAAGCAGGCGAACAGGAAGGCGAGCGATTCAATCCGAGGCGCTTTAACGTCCTTTAACCCCGACCAAACAAGACGGAGGGGGTGAAGAGCTGTTTGGCTCCTGGCTTAATTAGCCTCGATCAAGGGACTCTTATCACAGTCTGTTTGAGCTCCGCCGTGCGCCGTGATCAAAGGCGAACGCATCGATTTTTTGGGGGGTTAAAAGGGATTTCCAGAGGGCAAGATTAACATTTCACTGTACAAGCCTGACATTATAGGAAGCAAGCAGCAAGCCGAGCTCCCGCTGCAGCATACACACACATTAAAGTTATGGCTGCAATAAAAGGGATGCTGGTTGCACTGATTGCTGCTCATTAGAAGCCCGTATGTACTTGATCGTATCGATTTGTATGCAGGCTTACAGCAGCAAACTTAATTTATTCCAAACAAGTCATCTGCAGATGATTCTACACAGCTCTGTGCATATCTGCTAATCAAGCATTCCCTTAAATGCCTCTTAGTTTTCTCACTAAGACATAAACAGGGCTGCCTCACTGCAAAAGATTGAAATCTAAATGAGACTTTTTTGTTAAAATAAGTGCATTTGTCCGTGAATTAAGGGGATAAGTGAGAATTTACATTTTTGGTCTGACTTCAAGTGCAAATTATCAAATTATTTTATTTTAAGAGGAAAAATACTCTTTCTATTTGCAAATCATCTTATTTCGCTGCTCAAATTAAGGAGAAATACATTTGATTTAAGAATTTTTAATTTATTTCTAGATTGTTTTTTGCAGTGCAGCAGGAGTGGAGGAAAAAGAACTTTTACACTGCAAAAACGATCTAGAAATAACTTAAATGTCTTAAATTAAGTAATTAAATAAGATGATCTGCTGTTGAAATTATTATTTTTACTCTTAAAATACGATAATTAGATAATATGCATTTGTAATAAGACAATGCAAACGCTTTTTCTTTCTTCTTGCATCGGCAAAATGTCTCACCTCCTTAATTCAAGAAAAAAAAATATTTTTAGGGAAAAAATGATTTTGTTGTTATTAGCTTTGTGCAAAGCTAATGTTTGTAGCATTTTAATGACAAATATGTCATGTTTTCTGCAGATCGCCTCAAACTGAGTTCACCTTTTCTAACTTTAATGGTTCAGATCATCAAACAAAACAAAATGATTTGATTCATGAAGGAAACCTTTTTAATCTTTTTAAGCTTTAGTCAGTTTGGATCTTTTCTAATAAAACATTGTTGGGTTTTTTATTGAACACAGAAGACAAAGCGTCGTACATCAGCGGTACCTCGTAGAACATGTGTTTCCTTAACAAGCCTGCAGGTGGTGCTACTTTAGCTTCCAGCTAATAACTGACCATAACATTTCTAAAGAGGTGAATTGATTGATAAACTAGCAGCGGTGGAAAGTAACAAAGTTCATTTACTTGATTACTTTACCTAAGTCCTTTTTTGAGTATCTTTACTTTATAGAGGCTTTTTTAGTGTCTGTGTTTCCAGGAAGCTGCTAGTTCTTTCATTTCTTATCTTAAATACAAAATATTTAGATATTTTTGGTACCATTTTGATATAATTCCTGCTCTAAGTGGGTCGCTCTGTCAGCTAAAGGCAGATTTTTTTCTATAATCCAGGTAACAATTGATTCGTAGATAAGTTGATGTTTAGGTAAATAATCGATCACAATTAACTAAGTATTTTCAAAAGCGAGAACTTCAATACTTTAACCTGAGTAGATTATTGACTGAGTAACTTTTCCTTGTAGTTGAGTAAGATTTGACTATGAGTATCAAAACTATGGGGCCAAAATTGTTGCTTTATTATTTACAAATGTGTGTGGAGAGTTGTGTATCTGTATCTCCATTTGTGCGTGAGCAGGGGGATTTGAAAATGTGTAAATAAATCTGTAAATGTGTGAGGAGATTTGTGTGTCTGTACAACAATCTGCAAATGTGTAAAACTACTTGTGTGTGTGTAATATGTTTTGCAAATGTGTAAAAAATCCACAAATCTGTATTCAGATCTGCAAATGTGTACTGAGATTTGCAAATGTGTAAAAAATCCACAAATCTGTATTCAGATCTACAAATATGTAGTAAGATTTGCAAATGTGTAGAACAACCTGTAAGCACACAGAGACACTGTGTCCGAAGTATTTTCGATTCAACACCCAGAAATACAGACACATCATTGGTTACAAGTCCAGCGGTTTCTCCGTTGGCTCTCTTTACACACGTGATTTTTGCTACACTTCTGCCGTGTGAGATGCACAAATGTGTAAAAGGATTTGTATCTGTAATATCTGGATTTGCTGCCGTGAGCGCAGCCTCACAGGCTGCCTCTTCCTTTTTTTTCCCCGCTGCAGGAGTTGACTTGACAAGGAAAAATGGCTGCTAACAGCGAGATGGTTCGAACGTTTGCAGAGACAAATAATCCAT
>NW_015150890.1:253303-259221 GCF_000732505.1 Cyprinodon variegatus
ATTTACACATTTTCAAATCCCCCTGCACACGCACAAATGGAGATACACATATACAACTCTCCACACACATTTGTAAATAATAAAGCAACAATTTTGGCCCCATACAAAACTTTTACACAAGTACTACTGTAGAGTACTTGGTCGACCGCTGTAAATTAGCATGCAGATGCTGTGGAGCTTTCATTGGGTCTGTGGAGGGATGGGGGGGTTAAATTATCCATACAGTCACTGATCATCAGTCCTTCACTTCCTCATCAACACGTTTTAACCACAAAAGCAAAATCTGAAACATGCTAGAAGTGAAACTGCTCCATGCATATTTGTCTGGTGTGTGATCGCACGCTAACCTGACACCACTTGTGAGTTGATGGTAGTCATGGCAACGCTGCTTTGCTGCAGGCCTCCAGCGGGCACCACAATCCCTGAAGAGTTAACAGAGCTGGAGACAGAGGTCATGGATGGAGAGGAGGTCTGAATTAGTTCCTGGGGGATCGCAGAAGGAGATACAGGTGAGCGATGGTGGATTTATACCTGCTGGTGTTTGGCTGGAGGGGGGGACTGACCTGCTGCATGCTGAGGCTGGTGTGGGTCGGGGAGTACGGTCCGCCCAGGTCGTTACGTAAAAGGTTGTCGCTGTGCATCTTGGTCTTGAGGCAGGTGATGTAACGGTTGCAGAAGTCTTTACAGAGCTCATTGACCTTCTCCAGCTCCAGCAGGTGGATCCGTAGAACCTGGATGGCCTTCACCATCTGACCGGGATCAGGCAAAAAAAAACATATCTGGAGTTTAAACACTGACTGCTTCAACTTCTATCAGACTGTTGAACGGCTTTAAGCCTCCTGCACTGGAAAAACAATCCAGAAGTATGTAAAAATGTCTTAAATTAAGTGTATTTACCCTTAATTTGAGTAGGTAAATGAGAGCTTGCCAATGGAAGGAGTATTTTTACTCTTTAAATAAGATAATTAGATAACATGCTGTTGAAATAAGACAATACAATTGTGTTTTCTTATTTTAAATGTAAATTGTCTCGTTTCATTGGCAAAATGTCTCTTTTACCTCCTCAATCCAAGAACAAATACACTTATTTTAAGAAGAAATTTTTACCTAATCCCAACCCTTATCTAGGTTTTGATTTTTTTCCACTGTGAACACATCCTGTTACACAATGAGGTGGACTGAAGGCGTCAGACTGAATATAACCACCTGCCCAGATTAGATAAAGATTAAGCTTTTCATTCAAGTAGAAAATGTTTTTTTGGTCAAATCCTAGAAGCACATGATAGAATATTAGCTTCGAATGATCCAGAATAGTGTCTGAGAGCCTAACGGCTGCAGGAGGAGTTTAACAGGAAGGATCGATAGCAGCCGTTCTGCTGTTTGGCACACAGCAACACTTTGCCCTAAAGTCACCAAAGGTCAACAGAACGCTCAGAGAGGCGCTGCGCCAAGGAGAAGAGAAATCAGCCAATAAAAACAGCCCTCCCTGGACCAAAGGGGGCCGGGTCCGCTTGCTCCCGCCGCAGCCGGAGGGCCCGGCGTCCCGTCATCCCCCTGTGGAGGAGTGGGCGCCCTCTGGGACGGCGGCTCATTAGACACACAGATGTGAGGTTAACTGACTGTTCAGCTTTTATCAGCAGGCTTTCCTGTGAGGACAAGGCTGCTGACGTTACATCCAGCCTGAGCTAACGGGGGGGGGGTTTCAACGTAGCTAGACTGCATTAGTTCATCATAAAAATTTGGAACAAATTCTGAGATGGAAGAAAATGGGATGAAAGTGATGTTTCAGCAAAGTTTGTGGTTTACCAAGTTATCGAGCTCCGGGTCCTCGCTGAAGAAGGGCTTGTGTTCTCGCTCCTGCTGGTGAACAAAGTTTTCAATGTCGACATCGAAGCTGGCTGATGTGATGCACTCGGACCCCTGCGTCGCCTGCTCACATTTCTCAAACAGCAGGGCCAGCAGGGGGAACAGCGGATGCCTGAAGGAGACAAACAGGAAGGAAAAGAAAATTCTCATTTCTGCAAGGTTCCAATTTCCCTCAGACTAACAGGAACACTGAACCATTTACCAGGAGCCTTTCATGTCTGCAGCAGCAGAGAGTCACTGGGACGCATCTGACAGATTTGAGCATTTTTTCACTATTTCTATAGATGTGTTAAAACTAGTGAAATAGTGATGCCGCCACGTCTAAATGTCCAGATGTGGAGTAACTATGGGGGAAACCCTGGAAGGCTGCATGTGGCTCCTTCATCCAGACATGTTCAGTGAGCATCACTGCATCATTCCAGAAAAGTTCAAATCAATCCGCTGGACTTTGTTTCCAAGTTTGAAGACATTTCTCTTCCATTTAGGAAACTTTTTCAATTCAAAATGTCAGAAATAGTGTTGCGTTCCAGGTTTTATCCAGCAGCCCAACAAAGCCTTGATTTAGTTTAGAAAACATGCAAATAGAAACGGATGAACGGGTCCCCCCCTTTGGAATGGGGGTGGTTTGGCTTCTTTGTTAGCCTGCAATGCCCCATACCTGTCTATGTCTCTGAAAGGGGGTCGTTAAAGGGAATTGTTGGCCTGGCTGAACAGGTGAGATCTTCTGTTCCCTGTAAAGGGGTTGGGACTGAGATGATAGCAGGAAGGAATCAACTCCATCGCTACATTGTAGGTTTTTGAAAGCTGAAATCTGTTCAGTTTCTCCGAACAACCTCGCAACAACCTCATCATAGCTGGCATCCATCACTCAGAAGGGGGGCGGAACTAAGTACTTCATAAAAACAGGCTTGATTTCCTCGTTTCCTTCTGAATCTTTTTAATTCTCCTTTTGGATCAATGAAGTCGTTTTGAACCATCTTGGACTGAATCCACCATCATACTGGTTTATGGTGCGGCTTGTTGAAGCTTGTTGAAGTGACCCATCTGTCGTCTTCTTTGAGGTTTCGCTCGTTGATGTCATGTAACTAGTTCACTAGTTCTGATTCAGATAACCAAGTTAACATCGCTGCTTTTCATGCTAACCCACTAAGTCTCCGTCTAATTACGGTAGGTTTTTGTCCTAATGCTTTACTTTAAAATGCTTAATTAATCATAAAAAAGACTGATTTGGTAGACTGAAGTGAATATTTTGTCTTTAGATCAGATGTGATAATATTAAATTGGAATCTGCTCCTATAACTAATTTATTAGCATGATCTGAACATCATGTACAGTAGTAGCCATTCAAAAGCTCCCCGCTTTCCTTGTCTAGTCCTTGGCTGGTCCTTGGCTTTTCCTTGGCTGGCCCTTAGCTGGTCCTTGGTTATTCCTTGGCTGGTCCTTGGCTGGCCCTTTTATGTTTCTTAGCTGGTCCTTGGCTGGTCCCTAGCTGGCCCTTGGCTGGTCCTTAACTGGTCCTTGGTTGGTCCTTGGCTGGTCCTTAACTGGTCCTTGGTTGGTCATTTGCTGGCCCTTGGTTATTCCTTGGCTGGTCCTTTGATGTTTCTTAGCTGGTCCTTGGCTGGNCCTTGGCTGGTCCTTTGATGTTTCTTAGCTGGTCCTTGGCTGGCCCTTGGGTGATCCTTGGCTGGTCCTTAACTGGTCCTTGGTTGGTCATTGGCTGGCCCTTGGCTGGTCCTTGGCTGGTCCTTAACTGGTCCTTGGCTGGTCCTTGGCTGGACCTTGGCTGGTCCTTAACTTCTCCTTGGCTGGCCCTTGGCTGCTCCATGGCTGGACTTTGGCTGGTCCATGGCTGGCCCTTGGCTGGTCCTTGGCTGGACTTTGGCTGGTCCTTGGCTGGCCCTTGGTTGGTCCTTGGTTATTCATTGGCTGGTCTTTGGCTGGCCCTTGGCTGATCCTTGGCTGGTTCTTGGCTGGTCCTTGGCTGGCCCTTGGTTGGTCCTTGGTTATTCATTGGCTGGTCCTTGGCTGGTCCTTGGCTGGCCCTTGGCTGATCCTTGGCTGGTTCTTGGCTGGTCCTTGGTTATTCCTTGGCTGGTCCTTAACTGGTCATTGACTGGTCCTTGGCTGGTCCTTAACTTTTCCTTGGCTGACCCTTGGCTGGTCCTTGGCTGGCCCTTGGCTGGTCCTTTGCTGGCCCTTGGCTGGTCCTTGGTTATTCTTTGGCTGGTCCTTGGTTATTCCTTGGCTGGCCCTTTGAAGTTTCTTAGCTGGTCCTTGGCTGGCCCTTGGCTGGTCCTTGGCTGGTCCTTGGTAATTCATTGGCTTGTCCTTGGCTGGCCCTTTGATGTTTCTTAGCTGGTCCTTGGCTGATCCTTGGCTGGTTCTTTGATGGTTCTTGGCTGGTTCTTTGCTGGTTCTTGGCTGGTTCTTTGATGGTTCTTGGCTGGTTGTTTCCTGGTTCTTGGCTGGTTCTTTGATGGTTCTTGGCTGGTTCTTTGCTGGTCCCCAACAATTCCTTTTTTAACATCAATCTTTGTACTAAAATATTCTTTCTGTCATGATTTGTGGACATTTAGATCTAAAGAGAAGCGCCATCTCCTGGTCAGACCCTGTAATTCAGTGAAAGGGTGGAGTCAGATTAAAACATATGTTGGGTTCATTGAGGGTATTCTGCTGGGAGTTGCAGGGAAGTGGGCTGCCATTCAGCTGGTGTTTGACTAGGAAGTGCCATTTTGAATGGCTGCTACTGTATGTGTGTTTTTAATTCAACAGTTTAATAAACACCTGTGTGTCGGGACTAACTGCACAGCTTAGCGTATGGCTAACTAAGGCCACGGCTCGCGCTCTGACCCACAGCTCCCATTTGCAGCCTTTAATAGTCGTCTATATTATTCACTAATCTGCCTGATCCCAATTTAGTGCTGCTCCCCCAGCCAGACATGGCAGGAATACTAAGCAGGGGGCCACGTGCTGGGAGGAGGGCCTCTACCTTGTGATGCAGCAGAGACGTACTGGCATGGAGGTTAAAGGAGGACAGATCCGGTAGCAGCTCTCATTTATTCTGGTAACAGATTATTTTACTTTAAAGGAGATTAGAGATAAAAAAGATGCTGGATAAAACGAAATGTTTCAGACGCAAACAATTCAACAGCAGAGCCAGGCAGTTTTTACAGAAGAGTTGAAAGGTTGTCTCTGGTAAAGAACCCAGATAGAGCAGCGCTCCTCATCACTGAGTCCTTATAGGGAGCCTGATGATCGCTGATGTTTAACTGCAGCCTTTAAAACTGGGCTGGAACTAAATTGACCTTTTCCATCTCAAAGTTTACAGGGAAATGTCAGATTTTAAAACTTTTCTCTTCTAAACGTTAGTTTGGTTTGGTCCTTTTACTGAGTGAAGGTTTGCCACTCATTACTGTTTTGCTGACGTAAATATGTGCTAGAGTAGCATAAGGCAGCCTGTAAGGCGAAGTCCTCACCCTGCATATAGGAGAAAAACCAACAAATCACTTCTGTGTTGGGGTTTGAACGTGTAAAATGGATTTGGGTTCTGATAGAGTTCTCATGGAAACCTTTGACCATAAAAGTCCATCTAAGACCATCTAAGTCTACCAAATGACGACCTACAGGCTCCATCATTGTTAGGCTTCCATATTTAAAGTTATTCTGGGTCTTCTTCAAAAATATTTGTGTGAAATGATAAGAAAGAAGAGTGCCAAGCAATACTCTTTACATTCCAACGGCTGGTACCTGATTCCCTAACATTGGCATCGAACTTGGAGACTTGGAAGACTGCTAGATGTCCTGCAGTTCACAGCCGGGTTTCCCTGAGTGATTTTATATCTGGACTGATGGTCTTAGAGAGGACGGCTTTAAACTGCCACAGTTTTAAATGTGTCTGATGTTGCATTATACAAACGGTTTGCCATGATTCTGCACTTTCTGGACTTTCTGGTTCTGTTTAGGTTTTCACTTTGGATTTTCAGTTAAACTTTGATTTCTGTCTTTCTGTGTTTGGTGGTTTCATTTTCATTTATTGTCATCCTACTTGT
>NW_015150890.1:260138-262951 GCF_000732505.1 Cyprinodon variegatus
ACTTTAGACACCACTGGTTCTGATAGAGTTCTGATGGAAACCTTTGACCATAAAAGTCAGAACAGAAAGTAAAGACCATCTAAGTCTACCAAAATGACGACCCACAGGCTCCATCATCGTTAGGCATCGTTAGGCAGTCATTCTGCGTCTTCTTCAAAAATATTTGTGTGAAATGATAAGAAAGAAGAGTGCCAAGCAATACTCTTTACATTCCAACGGCTGGTACCTGATTCCCTAACATTGGCATCGAACTTGGAGACTTGGAAGACTGCTAGATGTCCTGCAGTTCACAGCCGGGTTTCCCTGAGTGATTTTATATCTGGACTGATGGTCTTAGAGAGGACGGCTTTAAACTGCCACAGTTTTAAATGTGTCTGATGTTGCATTATACAAACGGTTTGCCATGATTCTGCACTTTCTGGACTTTCTGGTTCTGTTTAGGTTTTCACTTTGGATTTTCAGTTAAACTTTGATTTCTGTCTTTCTGTGTTTGGTGGTTTCATTTTCATTTATTGTCATCCTACTTGTTTTCTAGTTATATTTAAGCACTGCTGTATTTCTTGTTTAAGCTCCTGTCACACCATGCTGATTTATCCAGCGTCTGACTGACGTCCCAGAATCTCCTAAACGCTGGAATACTCTGAACTTTCTATGGATTTTTTAAATTCTGGGCGTATAAATAGAGTATTCATAACGAGTCCAGAACATCTGTCCAACGACAGCCTAACTTCTGCATAACGCACGGCAGCGTAATGACCATGAAATGCTGCACAGTGTCCTGAGGGGGGCAGCGATGCGCCCGGAGGCACCCGGCCTGCATCCAAAGATTTCTTTGATCATGTCATTACCCTAGCTCCTGTTTACCGCCCACCAAAAAAAAAGGAAAAGAAAGAAGGTTTGCAGTGGCAGCAGATTCAGCTTAAGAAACACGTTCAGCGCTCGTCTGGAACACGTCAGATACTTTGATATGGAGAGAAGTTCTGGATGAGTTACGCAGTTACTCAGAGGTTTAGGATGAGCTAGACGTCACGACTGATGAGGAACTGACACTGAACGTCGACCATCAGACAACTGACCTGGAACTGACGGCCCATGGATGAGCACACACTGGCATATGTTGGGAAAATTTAAGCATCGAAATTTCCCGACGTACTCACCTTACGTTGACATGAGCCAGCATGTTTCACCATACTTCAGAGTGTTTCAGCATGCTTATAACTTATAAAAAAGGTACCTATAACTTATCCAACATATGCCTGCATTTTTGCCAGATTTCTGTCTCTCCATTTGTGCCAGTCTCCTTTCCCCTAGCTCCCTTCTAGATCCTTCTGTCCACACCTGCTCCCAGTTAGCTGATTACTTTGGCATTTATACTCCCCCTCTGTTACTGGTTGCTGGATTATCTTCATTCTGTAAGTTTATTCCTCCCCAGTGACTTCTAGCTTTTGGGTTCCGAGTTTCTTGTCGAACAGTTCTGGATTCTATCTTCTGTATTTTTACGTCATTAAATTTTATAAGAAATCATCACTGAATCTTCATCTCTGCATCTGGATCATGTAATGTTTTTAAATGTTTTTTTTTTTAAATATGGCTAATTTTTTTCATCATTGAAAGAAAGCTTGTTCATCTTAGTCGTTCCTGTTCTGATAGTTTATTCCCCGACAGATTGACATCAAATTCCAGATAATCTTTAGCTTCTCACTGGAAATGAGTCAAGAATCTCTCAAACAAGAACAAAGCAATGTACATTATGTAATATCAGCTTTAAAAAGAGCATTTCATTGGCCTATATTTGCATTCAAATGAAGAAATATGAGTCCAAAACATTAGTTTATTCTGATTCACCATCATAAACTGTTTTATTGGAGTCACAGCGATCAGAGCCTTTCAATGATCACTGTCTATGTTTTCAGTTATGTTGATGTTTTCTCTTTGGCGAGGAGGTGAGCAGGACTCTGTACCATCACCCTGATCTTACTATTTCCAGTCTTCATGAAAATGTTGATGAAAATGAATCAAATTAGGAAGATCAGTGGTGAGAGAAACTGAGATGAAGCTGCAACCAACTAGTGACTGTGAGGTTTATTAGATTTGCAAACTGAAGATGTGAAAACATTTCCAAGGCTATGGAGGTTAGAGTCACGCTCTGAGCTTTCTTATGACCTTTCCACGGCCAGGATGAAGACAGATGGGCTGTGAAAAGCCAGCTCCTTTTATGTGCATGGGTCTGCATTTGTGTGTGACTGTGTGGTCACATAATGTGCTTTTATGCTCTCTCTTGCACTTTCTTCTACTCCCCCCCACCGCACCACCACCAGCACCCCCATGTTCACAGCCGAGCACGGCGTGTATCTGCAGTGCGACGGTGGGATATTGCTGGCTGGGGGATCATTACAAGGGCCATAAAAGAGCGATTTACAGATCGGCCGGAGAGTGGAGTCAGCACGGCAGGTCCTCCCACCCTGCAGCAGTGCGCCGTAATGGGTCACCGACACAGAGCGGAGAATCACAGGCCCTACCGCAGGGAAGGTGCTGGTTCCTGGATGCAGCATCTGGTTTATGCTCAGCCAGGATCAAACTGCTGATGTTCAGCTGGGTGGCAAATTAATAATTTACAGAATTACAGCCAGAAAAAGGTCCACCTTTCCATGGGTGTAAAGTATTCACACCCTTGGTGGGTAAATGATTTTAGAGGGATTATTCATTTGATCTGATTGTTCCTTATGTTCCTAACAGAATCTCAATCTGCAGGTTTACTAGTGGTTCCTAGAATTTCTAAAAGTAGAATGGGAGGCAGATCTTTTAGTTATCAG
>NW_015150890.1:263550-269755 GCF_000732505.1 Cyprinodon variegatus
GATGGAGCTTGGCCTGTTTTCCAGTGTAGTCCTGTTTCTCTGACTGTGACTAACTGGATGTGCTCTCTTCATCCTCTGACATGGAGTTTAAAAGTTCACAGCTCATAATGTTCTTCCACTGTACGGCCCGACACTCTGATGTGATCTACCTGCTCACACTCTACGTCTAATAACCACCCGTCAGACTCAGCGCCAAGAGATGGCGCTGGTCGGACTCGTTGATGTAGAAGAAGAACTCTGTTGTTTGCACATGCTCAGTGGGTCAGGTTCTGGTAAATGGGCTGGTAGTTCTGCTTCAACAGCAGGATTTACCCACCAACACCTCAGGAAGGCGACTCAATTTCAAATATGTTTGATTTTCTCCCGACCTTACGATTACTGATGGGGAACTGGTTGTGAGAGGCTATTCACCCCTGGTTACTCCCTGTATACTACACGACGCAGGACGCACCATGAGGCTGCTACTCAGCCCGATCCAAAGAATTCCTGCACGACTGGAAAAAACGGCCCGAAAAAGGCAAAAATATGGTAAAGTATAACAACAGGATAAGGGATTTGGATGTTTGGGGTTTAGGAGTTAACCTGAGCCAGACTGCCTGGAAAACATCAGGGAAGAAAAAAGTTTAGACCTCAGAGGGATCTAGGTCTGGACTGAGGGTTCCACTCTATTTTGTTCTATTCTATTCCTACATGAAGTGAATAATTACTGAGAGATGTCTGATAATCAGAGCGGTGGAGGTCTGCAGCTCCTCCAGAGGTGGACGGTAATGTCCAAACCTTATGATCCTGGTTTACAACCTAATCCTGCTTTAAACTCTGCAGAACTTTCTCTGCTTGGCAACACAGACTGTTCCCCAGGTTCTCTAAAGAACCTCTAATTCCTGCACACAGCACAAGGATTGAAACTGGGACTAAATGACACAGAAGCTGCGTCTAGCGCCTTCTGGTTCTGATTAGCTGCAAAAGATTATATTTTAGGGGTATCTCAGTAAAGGGGGCTGATTCCAGATGCTCAGCGCACTTTTCAGATTTGCTTCACTTGGTGAGGGTGTGAATAGTTTCAGAGACTCTGCAAATATGGCTCAAAATCTGAATATCAGATAAAAGGTCAACAGTTTTTCTGTGGTCATTTGGACAATTGCTTTTAATTTAGCGATGATGCTTTAGAGGTTCATCTTCTAGTTTTTATGTTTGACTTCTAAGTTATCACTGATGAAAGTCTGCTGGTTTTTATCACATTTCACATAAACATGCAGACTTTCATCGAGTTTTCTCCTGTAGACGTTCAGAGAGTTGTTCTGCAGAACGTAACCTCTTGCAGGGGAAGCAAAGGATCAAACTGGATTCTCCTTTTAAAGATTCAGGCTTTTTTCTGAACACAGTGAAGAATAATAAACCTATTCATTCATTCCAGACTCCGCTGAATACAAGCATGGAGAAAAAAAATCCCTGTAGTCATCCTCAGAACAAATTACATTCGCTGGTGTTTATAAAACTCCAGCAAACCACCAAGAGGGCACAGATGGAGGGCAGGGCTTTGGAAATATGTGTTTATTTGAATGTGTGCGAGTTGGAGGTGTGTGCGCCTGAGCTCCCACCGCGTCTCCGTCTAATCAGGCCGGCTGTATTCCCCTGCATTAGAAACCAGATTGGGTGAAGTCAAGCTGTGTTTGCTCCCAGCGAGGCCCCCGTTTCCCCAGGCTGCATGTCTGAAGCCCACTCTGTGTTCCAGGGAAGGTGTGGAGTTAAAGCCCCACACACGCATCTAAAGAAACCCACAGCCCTGCCTGGATAATCCACAGCTTCATTTGGCTGATTTTTTATTACAAATGCTTTGGTCATACTTTTTATTCCACTGCACTGTCCTGACGGAGGCTTTTTATTAACTTCCTCATCCAAATATTCCTAAAACTGTCTCCATTTGGCTAAAGAGAGAGAAAGAATCCTTTCAGGAGAAATAATTAGTTATTAGTCTAATGAGGAAAAAAAAAAAAAAAAAGTTAAAGAAAATAGATCTGGGACTTTTTTCTCTTCAACCATAAAAGAAAGTCGTAAAAATAAGTATCCAACAGAAACAGCCAATAAAACCACTTGAGCTCTGACACAGTTTCCTGCATCCAGGAGCTGCTGAGCACCGACACATGCTGACCTGTGAAATGGAAAGAGGCGGGACCTTTTCTAAGCCCATCAGACAGACGGAGCAGCTCGCTGGAGGAGGAAGCATTCATGTATTTTGGCTTTATGGTGCATTACGGACACACAGGCAGGCGCAACATCCACGGAAGACAGTAAAACTTCTGTCGGGTAAACAGAACGTCAGATTTATATGTGTTTTAGTAAGAAAAATAAGACAAATGTAGAAGAAGAAGTGAAGGTCTCTCAGCACAGCATGCTAACCCTTCAAACCCTTTAAATCTTCCTCTTTCAGGACAGACCTACTACCATGCAGAGCTCTGCAACCCCTGTGTCTTTATAAAATCATTCCACGGCTCCAAAAACATTAAATACATCAGCTTTTGTTTGCTGCTTTGTTCTCCAAATGCAAACGCAGCAAGTTAGATTCCTGCAAAGCAGACGACATGTTTGTTTTTATTCGGTATTTTCCTAAAAGCCCTTCAGAGCGGTAAACAAGCCGTGGCGTATGATACCGACTTCTGAAGGCGCTCTCACACTGTTGTTCCTTCTTGATCTTCATGTGAGGGAGACAAACAGTGAAGCTGTTCTGGTTAAACACATCTCTCTGGTGAAGAAACTTCTCCAAGTCGAGTCTGTTAAACTCACAAGGACGTTTCGGTTTGAAACAGGGAGGACGTTTGCGTCTCTTTCAATTAAGTGCTTGTTTCCATCTCTGAGCTGCGGAACGTGTTACATCCGCAACCTGAAAAAACAGCATCGTCTTTGGCTTTTTAATGACATGCAGAGAATCCAGAAGGATCTTTACAGTAAATGCCACAACTCATTAGGCTAATCACCCTATCACACAAATACTCAGCTGCTAATAACAAAGCAGGCTGGGAGAGAGAGAGGAAACCACACATCTCATCATGAAGCTGGCATTCCAGCAATTAGTGAGAAGAAACATTGAAAGGCTGCACGGACTTCCTGAGGAAAATCATTTCAGAAAAACAGCAGAGACGTTGTTTTCTTTCATGTGAAATCCTGTTTAGGCCCAAAGATGGCTGACAGATCAGAGCTTCTCCAGAAACCTCACAGCCTCTTTTCAGATCCTAACCGCTGTGGGAGTGGAATATAGTGTCCAGTTAAGATGTCATAACAAGTAGCATATTGCTAATAGAAATGTTTTGCAGAATTAATTTCAAAGTCTTTATTTTAATACAGACTTAGTTAGTTAGTTAAAAAGGTGGTAGATGGTAAACAATACACGTTCACACCAGGAGCCTTCTGGCCGTCAAAAGCGTCTGGCTTACATGCAAAGTCTATGCGGCACGGCGTTCAGAGGTCTAGTGGCGCATTAAAACATCAGGAACTGCGGATTCTGAGCGTTCTGGCGTCCGACGCTGGAGTTCAGAAAATTGACAGCTCAGAAAATCCGATCCAGGAGTTTTTGGGGGAGACGGACGCTACCTGCAAACCGTCATCGCTTCTGCAGACATTCTGCAGATGAAAAGTAAATAAATATCAAGGAGTTAAACTCCAGAGGTTAAATAAAGACGGTAGAATGGATTGTTATGTAGAAGGAACAGAGAGCAGCTCTGATCATTATTGCTGCACTAAAACAGTTTTTATGAATGATAGAGAAACAGTTTATAAATACCCAAATTAACTAGAAATGATAAAACCTGCTGATGAGAAATATTGGATTGTATATTCTGGTTCTTGCAGTCAGTGTTGCCAGATAGAGTCGAGGTTTTCCAGCCCAAACATCTGGTAAAAACCGCCACATCACTCAACAAGCCGGCAGGTTGATATATAGTTATATTTACTGTGTGAACATGAACACACTTCAGAACAGCTTAATTCAACACGACACGTCAAAACGCTACAATCCAACTAAATCTGCCCAGAGCTGATCTCCATAAACAGCTCTGATCCAGCCGCCACAGCCATGTCTGAGCCAGTGAGGGCCATGTGACCCATCACAAACTGGACTGGACTCCCAGCACTGAGGCTCTGGATCAGAAAGGTCAGAGCAGACTCTTCTTGCTGAGGAGACTGTTGGACAGCAGGGGGCGCTCCTACAGACCTTCTCTGACTCTGCTGTGGCATCAGCCATCTTCTATGGAGCTGTCTGTTGGAGCAGTGGCTGATCTGTAGCTGAGAGGAAGCGTCTGGATCAGCTGATCAGGGAGGCCAGCTCTGTGATTGGATGCCATCCTGGACTCTGGAGTGCAGGAGGTGGGAAACAGACGGATCCTAACTTAAGCCGGGCTTAAACTGTGCGAGAATTTTGCCCTTTTTTGTCTTTTCTCGCAATTGTCCAATCGGGCCGACTTTCAGCCTGATGGTGCCTCATGTAGTGACCAGGGCGTAACGAGGGGCGGGCAGCCTCTAACGACCACCTCACCATCAGGAATCATGAGTTTGGGAGAAAATCAAACATGTTTGAAATTCAGTCGGCCGTCTTAAGGTGGTCGTGGGCAAATCGCTCAGTGGGCAAACAAAGATTCTTCTTCTTCTTCTTCCTCTCAGATGAAAACCCAGCAGCATGGCGGTGGTGCAATGAGTGAAATGGAGTTCTTTCATATCTTTGTCAGCAGCATAGGACCTGCCACTGGTGTTGTCCGCCCTGAGTGAGCTACCTTTTGAGCCAATGTGTGCAGCCCCGCTGAAGGTTGTTTCTATGAACACACCTGTCTGCTGGCGGTAATGATAGCCAAGACGGTCAGTAAGCTCCACGAACAAATGGAACCAAATTATCAACCATGTTTAAGGAGAAATGTCAATCACTGGTCTGCCATAGACTCTGGTCCTAAGAACCAGGCACCCGTCAGCTTGTGGTTGTGGTCAGGTGTGGTGTGCTCCTATCCTCCTCACTGAGTCAGCCTCAGCCTGGTGTTCCTTATAACCAGATGGTTATATTACTCAGAGCAGGGGCGGTTCTGTTCATTAGGGCCGGTATCCTGCAACCTTCAGATGTGCCTTTGGTTCAACAGACCTGAATCAAGAGGACTCTGGAGGAACTGACTGCATACTGAGGAGCCATGTGTGTTAGACTAAGGCTGAATCTAAAAGTTGCAGGATATCGGCCCTCAGAAACCAGAATTGCCCCCCCCCAACTTAGAGTGAGGCCTGTAATTTCATTTTTCAATTGAAAGCTCAGTATTACAGCGGATGCTAGAGAACAGCTGAAGCAAACAGGAAAGCAAAGTTCCTCTATAAATACCTAAAGTCCCTGTTTGTTCAAAGATGATGAAATTGCTAATATGTCTTTTTCCTCAAACTCTAATCAACTAAACCAATTATGGCCCTAAACAAACTGAATAGAGAAACTCACAATAAACTCTGCTGTTTTAACCATAAATGCATTTCCCTTAAAGCTATTAAAATAAAAGAAATAGGCTTTTCAACAGTACAGGATTAACTCAAAAGAGGAACTATTCAACCAATCAGAAATGAGCTGTTTGCCCCAAATGTATCCCTCCATTATCAATCCAGCACAAAATACAGATTGAAAATCCCTCCATCATAACAGACTCTACTTAAGGAAAGAGCAACAATCATCAGGGTGGGTGGACAAATGTTTAATTCAATTAAGACTTTATCTTAATTAAATATTCAAATTCAAAAATACTTAATAAACCCCAAATGGAAATAAAACTATAATTTATTATTATAATGTTATTATAATATAAATAATAATTAAGATAATAATAATGATATTTAATATATAATAATGATAGTAATATATTGAAAATAACGTAAATACATTATGTTGGGTTTTTCTCTGGTGGAACAGTCAGCATGTTTTTCATTTTCTTCCTACTGACAGATGGACGGACGGATGGATGGATGGATGGATGGACAGATGCATGGATGGATGGATGGTTGGACGGACGGAAGGATGGACAGACGGATGGATGACAGATGGACGGACGGACGGATGGATGTATGGATGGATGGACAGATGCATGGATGGATGGATGGTTGGACGGACGGAAGGATGGACAGACGGATGGATGACAGATGGACGGACGGACGGATGGATGTATGGATGGATGGACAGATGCATGGATGGATGGATGGT
>NW_015150890.1:270938-273164 GCF_000732505.1 Cyprinodon variegatus
GGACGGATGGTTGGACGGAGGGACGGACGGACGGATGACAGATGGACGGACGGATGGATGTATGGATGGATGGACAGACGCATGGACGGATGGATGGTTGGACGGACGGACGGATGGATAGACGGATGGACGGACGTTCATGTACAGTGTATCATGGCTGCATCCTGGCTGCTGTCAGGCTCAGGGACCATGTTAGGTTGAAATCAGGTTGTATCATGGACTGGGATCATCTATGGAGCTAATGCTAACTAGCAGAGCATAACTATCAGCAGCCAATGGGCAGCAGTTTGACCTCCCATATCGTAGGTCAAAAAGCTCTCTGCTCTGCTCTGCGCTGCAAAGATCTACGATCTACAAATCCTGTTGATCTCTGCTCTCCAACAGATTTAGATGTCACTAAGACTGAGCTGTTCCTCAGGAATTAATCATCCTTAAACCAGAACAGAATGAGTATCGAGCAAACAAGGATTAGAAAAAAGAAATGGTCTAATTAAATAAACAATATAATAAATAATTAATGTTTTGTGCATTTGCATTTTTGCAACAAATGAAATCCAAATAGAAAATGAAAAAATATATTTTGAAGCAAATAGCAATTTTATTATTTATTGATTTATTTACTCATTGACTTTGTTGTAAAATGTTTCTTAGATATTCCACAGGGACTAGCAATATAATAAAAAGATCCGACATGTGAGGGGATGAAACCGTGATGAGGCGTCCTGTGTGATGTGGTCTACTGAGGAAGAGGAGCAGGAGCCACCCTGAATGTGCACGAGGAAGAGGAAGAGAAGCTAACTCCGTCGGCGCCACCAGGAGCTGCTTCAAACATGGCTGCTCACATCAAAGCCAGCCTCATCTCAGGGGAGCCGCTCAGCGCTGGCGGCGGCTCGCCTCAGGTCCAAGCGTGGAGGCGCGCTCCTCCTCAGAAGGCGGCGGTACCTGCAGGCTGAACCCGAGGAGCTGAGACAGATGGCAAACTGCTGGCTCTGAGCTACAGGCAGGCAGAGAGCGTGAGGGTTGCCCTCCTGCAGATCCAGTTGGTTGCTGGCTCCACCAGGGCATCAGTCTGGGCTTTTGGAAAATGTGTATTTGAATATTTTACTTCATAAATAGGTAATGCAATCTCATTATGAAATGCACATCAATATTGTAAAGCAGATGGGGGGGGGGGGGGTGTTCAGACCCACACAGCAGCAGTTTTTTTTGGTTGTTTTTCTCATTTAGCTGAACATGAGTGCAATGTGGGGATTTTCACAGAGTACAGGTAAAATAAATTAGCTTCACTAGCAGCAGTTTCACTATTTTAGGTTTTCAAATGTTTTTATCAGTTTTTATCAAACATAAATGAATTCCGAGTCACAATATAAACTGCAGCCAATATTTTCTATGATGACTAATATGGTTTTAGCTATAGAGGCTTCTTCAACATCCCGGAAACTTCAATCATGTCTGGCTGTTACTACATCTAAGAAATAAAAGTGTAATCAAAGTTAAAATAAATGTGTTTTTGCTGGTCGTTACACTGCTGCTAAACTTCAAAGTGGGAATAATTCTCTGTTGCTCTTGTGTGTGCATGCATGTTAGCGTATGCTGTTCTGACTGAATACCGATGTATGTACCAGATCTGCTGAAGGCCCCGCCCCTTCTTATGACGCCATCATATGGCAAAGCCAATCGGACAAATGCACCCGTTTCTAAATAATCAAATCTCTTCTGGACTCTCAACATATTATTCCCCATATTTGCTATTATTTTATGTTTTATCCGTGATCTACAGAAGCCAAAAGTAAAAAACAATCACTGTCAGTGTTGAAGGAAAGTACTGCCTTCTAAGACTGACTGAACTCTGCTATTTAACATGAAGACACTAAAAGTCACCTTGTTAAAGAGCTTCTAATTATTAAGATCTGAGGGCAGAGCAGGACATGGGGACAATCTAAAAAATTGCTTTTGTAGAGATTTTAGACAAAAAAAACAACAGTTATTAGACCTGCAGAAAATTAACAGTTGTTGACAAAAAGGCCGTTTCTCAATCTGTGTAGTTGTGCGTTCTCATGTCCTTGTTTCCTCATGAAACGTCATCAGCCTCAGCCCAAGAACTGCAGACTGAGAACAGAAAAAGTCCCCAGATGTTGTTCTCGCCCGTCCCTATTTACCCAGAGCAGACTTGTGCGTTCTTGAGACAGCTGTCCCAGCATGCACTGCGGCAGCAGCTTCCAGGTT
>NW_015150890.1:275044-276588 GCF_000732505.1 Cyprinodon variegatus
TCCAATCTGCACACAGAGGCTGTTTTCATCATTGCTGGGGATTTTAACCAGGCTGACATCAAGAATGTTCTCCATAATTTTTACCAACATGTGGACTTTGCAACTCAGGGTGAAAACACTTTAGACCTGGTTGACTCTAACATCAAAGATGCATTCAGAGCAGCCCCCCACCTCGGGTCATCAGATCACTTATCTGTCGTGCTTATCCCTGAATATAAGCCCAAACTGATCAGGGCTAAACCGACAGTTAAAGAGGTCAGAGTGTGGTCTGAGGGCGCCATGGAGAAACTCCAGGACTGTTTTGAATGTTCTTACTGGAACATATTCAAGGCTGCAGCAACATATGACAACAAGATGAAAATAGATGAGTATGACTGTGTCAGCCTACATTAACAAATGCATTAAGGACGTCAGCATCAAAAAGAGCGACCCTGGATGAATACGGAGGTTCAGAAATCGCTAAAAGGAAAGAACTCAGCATTCAGCCCTGGTGGCAGAGAGGCTCTGAGGACAGCGAGAGCCAACTTGAACCATGCCACCAGATTGGCGAAGCAGAACACCAGCTGGAAGATTCAGGATCTCTTCCATGATGCCAGCAACACCAGGAGGATGTGGAAAGACTTACAGCCGATCACACACTAAGTCTAAGTCTAACTACGGAAACACTAAATGTGAAAAAACAGCACTGCTTCAACAACTGTCATACTCCCGGTTGTCCTTTGCTCAGTTATAATTGACAGAAAATCACAACAATATGTGGTGCGGCTGAACTGGTGCTGGTATCCGCTAATAACGGTCATTTAATGGTTGATGACATCAGGAATGGGTGGTTCAGCATCTAGATGTAAGGAGTTGGATAACAGCAAAACATTTCCCTCTCAGATGGGTTTGAATACTTCTACCCGCTGCTTTATCTGTGTTTGGCCTGTACTGATGTAGCACCCTTTCAACGCACAGGACCCCAAAGCCCTTTCCAGCACGTCCAGTCATTCATGCCCAAGTTAGCAAACCCATGGTGGTCCTGGGAATCACTGACAGCAGCAATGCTGCCCGCTGACCACCATCAGGTGGCAAGTGTCCTTTGAACAAATGAAACAGGGAGAGCACGGATTCAAACCAGCAACCCTCTGGTTGCAGGATGAATTCCTAGATGCTGTGCCATTATTGACCCAATATGAAGCTCAGGATTTAGAGCAACCACTGAGAGGCTACCGAGGCTAACTGTTGTTCTAGCAGTTAATTGTTCTTGTGGCAGAAAACCGTCAGAATAAAAAATATTCTGCACCTAATTTGACGTTTGAGCAGAAACCTTTATAATCCTGCTTTAAAAAAGAAAGTTTTATTGATGTTAATTGGAGATTTCCAGGCAACAACTACGGCATCATCACAGAGGAAAATGGCGGAGGCTCGTAGTAAAACGAATCCTCTGGTTTTCTCTTTCTCCTCCCACGCGTTCAGCTTCTATCGAAGGCAGCAAGTCAGGAAATGATAATTATTCCTTTGAAACAATGTTCAAGTCTATTTCACACAAAGTACTTTCAAAC
>NW_015150890.1:279426-281319 GCF_000732505.1 Cyprinodon variegatus
AGAGGAACCATCAGCACCAGTCATAACCAGAACTCCTCCCAATCAAACCTTCCTTCTGATTTCAGTGAATGAATTCATAAGGAATCAGGCCTCCTTTGATCAGTCAAAGCATTGATTAAAAATGCTGTTAGTTTGTGATTAAAACAGAGTAACTGTGAGATCAGTTCTCATCTTTATCAGAATAAGGAAAGAACAAACAGGAAGTGGATAGTTCGTACATCAGCCGTATGAAGGGTTTGAAGAATGACTGAACCAACCTGTAAACTGCTCTCTTATCGGACTCAAGCTGGGCCTGGGGGTCAAGGGTCACGCTGACAGAGGTGTTTCCTGCTGCAGAGGCTGCTGGGATGTGGACCTGTGGGGTCTTGGAGTTCTGCTGAGTTGTCCCCGTCATCTGACAACAAACAAAGAGCAGTTAGTGGTGATTTAACATCACACAGTTCAGATGATCCAACATTTTTAAAGCTGCTCCTAATATTCTGCTTCCATTCTGTGAAGAACAGCGCCGAACATTTCAGGAATAAATGGTTAGAATCACCAGATGGTGGGTTTGTCTCTGCCTCACCCAAACAGCAACAGTCTCTACCACACCCCCAAGGTGCAGCCAGGCCCCAAGATGGAGAAGAATAGAATAGAATAGAATAGAATAGAATAGAATAGAATAGAATAGAATAGAATAGAATAGAAATATATTTGCACTAGTTGTTGTAGGTGTTGGTGCAGCAGGCAGGGAGGATCTCCTGTAGAGGCCTGTTTTGCACCAGATCTGCCTCAGCCTCTGACTGAAGACCTTCTGTTGGTGTTTAACAGCCTGATGAAAAGGAGGCTCCATCATTTTCTGTGAAATCATCTCCAGAGGAGTTCCTGATCGCAGCCCAGGCAGCGGATCTGATCACTCACTTCATCCACCTGCTGCTCCCTCCCCGCTCTCTAATTATCATTCATCTTATTCACCTGCTCCCTCTGCTATATACACGGTTTAGCCCAGCTATCGGTGCCAGAACATTATACTTTGTTATGTATTCGTGTCAGTTGTTCATGTTTGTTTTGGAGTTCCTGGTTCATGTCCTGACTAATGGAGGCCAGTGGATTTAGAGGGTCTGGTGTTTGTCTCCAGCCTCCTGATGGTGTCCCGCTTCTTCTCCGCTCAGCCTCAGGGCTTTGGCTCAGCCTGTGGGGCAGCTCTGGTTCTAGGCCTTCTCTGCGGGGGCCCTCAGGGTTGTAGCTCGGCTCCAAGGTGGAGACCAGTTTAAAGTTTCGCAGTTATCTTGGTACCATGTCTTATCTCTGTTCTTCTACCACTGAGCCTGCCTGTCTGCATCTGGGCATGTCTGGAAACCTGGATCTGTCTGTTCCTGTGCGGATCGGAACCCCTGACCGGGCGGCAGAGTCCAGAACTGTTCCTGTCTGCTCTGTATCTCTGACCTGGATGGGTTTCCTGCCTGCTCACTAAGTTTGCTACATCGGGGACACTATCGGCAGCTCCGCTCCGCAGGTCATTTGGCAGTCCATCAGCTGGATCTCGCCTTCCTCAGAGAGAATGGACTGAGCTGTTAAACCAGAGTCTCAGTGATTGGGCGGTGCCCCTCCCCCCTGCAGCCGCTGTGGTCCACAGATCCACAGCAGCCCGCGTTTCTGTTTTTATTCCGTTTCTGTTCATTTTCTGTCATTAAATGTTTTGTAACTTCCTGCTGTCTGACTCGTCTGAATCCTAGGTCCATCTGTCCCAACTTTATGACACGTAGAACAGAGCCGACCTTCTTCATCAGCGGGTTGAGTCTATGCGCCGACTGTGGTTCAGCCAAACATCGTTGCCCTCAGTGCTCTCTACATCCGGGAAACAACAGGCCAGGTAGACCTACTGGGAGTCTGTCCTGGTCCAGTTCTGACCTC
>NW_015150890.1:283173-285026 GCF_000732505.1 Cyprinodon variegatus
CTTGAAAGCTCGCGAGATCAGGATGGTATCATGAGGCTACCAAGCTGCAGGCACCAGGATAATAAAGTCGAACACATTTAGTCGGCAGGTTTCTACATTTGAAGTTAATTTAGGCGTTAATAAAAAGTTTCAGAGGAGTGATCATAGCGCTCTGCATCAGCAGTGCTGTGTCTGACTCCCTGCCAGCTCCCAGATCAGCTTCTCTGATTGGTTGATGCGGCGCGTCCAGCAGCAAATGTTCAATTGTTCCAACTCCAGCAGCTGCTGCTTCTGAAGCGTGACGTTCGGGTCAGATGCTCAGAAGCTCATGAGGCTCATGCTGCTCAAAACACGCTGCGGGACCTTTTGCTTGATGAGCCTCAACCATTAACTTTGCATGGAAACCAGCTTCTTCTGCTGCCTCTGCAGTATGTGCTCTCAACGTAGCATTATTTAGTGGCTAGAATGATTGTTTAATATTCAGTTCCTAGACCTCAGCCTCATAGACCCTTCACTTTTGACTTGTCGTTGCCCCTGGCAACCACATGTCGTTTCCTGTCAAGGTCTCGCTGTCTGTTGGCATTTCACAATAAAAGCACAGGTGAACTTTAAGATCACGGACTGCTGCTAAATTGTTCCCTATGAACAGCTTTTGAATCTCCTTGGGGAGACCATCGGTTTTTGGAAAAAAAGATCCACTTTGGTTCATTCAGTTGCAGCTCTGATTCGCTCTGATTCAGCGAGACTTCCTTGTAAATCTCCCCCCTCAGAAAGCCTCAACGCTAGGCAGTGGGCAGTGACAGACAAGGCCCTGTGCTGGAGGTGAGGGAGGATGATCAACGGTTCCTCTAGGACTAACTTAAAATGTATTTATTTTTTAAAACCACCTTATTTCTACATTTGTTAACGTTATTTTTTCTCTGTACCATTCGTCTGCTGTCTTTGTTCTAAACCTTGAGACAGTAGAAGGTGTTTTCCAAAAGACAGTTTTTTGTTTTTTTCTGGCACTAATGGTTCATTTTTTAACAGTAGGCTGAGATGGGGGTAAGAGAGATGAGGAGAGACATGAGGCAAAAGACAACAGTTCAGATTCAAACCCGGGTCAGGGACTAAGGCCTCCGTACATCACTAACTACTGCACCACTGAAGCGCTCACAAAGATGGAAAGTTTAAATAATTGTTTCTTATCAACTCAATCGACCAATCAAAGGGCAACATGCAATGTGCTAAAACCTTTGAACGGTTCTGTAGAGATGTTGAGTCTGTTCCCCTCTGCCTGGAGAGGCTGCTGCCCTCACCTGTTGACTTTCCTGGTAGGTTGGAGGAGGAACGCTCTGGGTGGCCATCATCGTCACTGCAGGTGCTGGGGACTCATGTTGCATTATGGGACAGCTTCACATGGAGACTAGGAGAAACACAGAAGGACAGAGACGGTCAAACATGGCTCCAGCTTTAAAGGTGCTTCTGTTTCAGCAGCAGCCAGCAGGTGATGCTGCAGCTGAATAATCAATGAAGCACACAGCCTCTCAGTCTGCGCGGAGCTTTTCTCTGCTGCTGCATGGAGCTGTGAACAACTACCCGCCCATCAGGAGCATATTTGATTACAGAATGATTAAAAAAGTCACCAAGCAGAAGAAAAACATCCTACATCACTACTTTCTCCCAGAAGCTGAGCTGCAGCAGCAGGTTTGTGTTTCCCGCTCTGTGACGGACCCTCGGCACCTGGCAGCCCTCTCTACCAGCTGCCTGCTTCTGTTGCTGTTGCTCTTTAACCAAGCAGGCCATGGAGGCTAATTAGGGCTCCTTGGGGCCCCACAGAGCTGAGGACAGTGGCCCCACCTCCACAGGGGGAGCTAAGCAGACCCCCCCCTAAA
>NW_015150890.1:286291-291299 GCF_000732505.1 Cyprinodon variegatus
GAGAACTTTTGCCATCGCGCCCTTTAGCCTCATTAAAGTTCTCTTCTAGTTACTTTAGATGCTGTTGTTTTTCCCTGGTTACTCTCTGCTGCCCCCTACTGTCTTTTCCTTTCCCTGTACGTCCTTCGAGTTACTTCTGTCCACACCTGCTCCCTATTAGCTAATTAGTCCTGTTCAGTTCCTCATTGCTGGATCCTCGTCATTCTTTAGGTTAATTCCTCCTGACTGTTTCCTAGATTTTTGGTTTGTAATTTTCTTATCGATTAGTTTTGGATTATGGATTTTTTATTTTTACTTCTTAATTAAATTTTCAAGACATCACCTCTGCCTCTTCTACTCTGCATGTGGGTAAAACAGTTTAATCAACAAAAACTAGATTCAGATTAAAATGTCTGATTATAAATTATATTAAAATCACAATATTTAAAAGAATAAAAATCTGAAGTTGCTGACAGAATTAGTCCTGCTCATTAAAAATATACAGTATTTATAAAGAAACTTTCTGCTTCCCAATAAACAAAGCAAAAACAAAGGATGCAGGACAGAAAAATAAAGATTTTCCAGGATCCTGAGATCAGCACAGCTCGCTGCCATGGTTCTCCATTCCATTCTTCTTCATGTCGACGATGTTTTGTCCTTTATGCATTTGTTCTGTGCTGGAATCTCTTTGTTGTCAAACGAACAGCCTGACTCAGAGATTCAGATCCTCTGCATGGAGAACAATAGAACTGAGACGCTTCGCCGTTTGATCGGCATCAGAGCCGAGCGAGCTGATAATAAACGCTGGTTTGGTTTCTAATTTAGGGTTTTAGCTGAAAAGCTGCGTTTTGAACAGGCCTCGTTGTTCCTGACTGTGATGCGTATAGATGTGTGCGGACTGAGCTCGGTATCAGATGAGCATCAATCTTGGCGCTGTGAGTCTTCACACTTGTTTGTGTGCCACGCGTGCCTCATCGAGTCATCCCGCGCTCTGATTGCATCTTCTGGTTTCTCTTCTCATTCCAGCTGGTATCAGCTGAAAGACATCTTCTCTGTTATCAGCCCTCATTTTAATTGCAAATGCAGCAAGCGTGTTAGTGATTAAATGGAAAATTGCACATTAATTGATGAGACTGAAGATAAAGCCAGTCCAATTACCTCATGGTATTTTGGGCCTCTCAAGTTCCGCTGTTCCTCGAAGGAACGAGCCGCCAAATGCCAAGTTTGAGCAGGAGATTGGGCATCAATAAACACATGATGTTCACGACCCGCCCAGGCGTGAAAATCCAAACAAGAAGAGAAAAAAGATTTCATTTTGTCACACGGTTCTCCTCAGTGTGAAAGCACAAACCTCCCTTTGAACCAAGCGAAGGTGTTCAGTCACACAACAGGCCGTCACATTCAGGAGGACAAATGACGTGTTTGTTCCTGACAAAGGCCCTGGAATTATGACACAGCTCATAATGCACACGGACCGGAGAGCGCCTGTAGTCGCAATCAAAATTCAAAAGCAAGCAGAAAGTGGAAAATGAGAGCGAAGTAGGCATAAAATTATTCCAGCCAACATCAAAGGCTTTCCTGAGTTTAGAATAGAAGCAATTTCCCTTTCAGTGCCGTTAGGAACCGTTCTGTTCACAATTCAATTTCCCAACAGTGGCGGGCAGACAGTGTGTTCCCGCTGCACCGATGCCAGGTCAGGTCGCCTCCCGATTCCACGCCTTTACCTGCAGCACTTAGATCAGACCTCCGATCTGGTCAGATGTAATCTGATTACTGACGGTTGACGGTAAAGCCTGAATGTGACTGAAGCTTGAAGGTAAATTTGTCACATGAGGCTGAAACTTTGGACTGAAACGTCCAGCTGCAGATAACTGAACTGAATCCCAGAAAGTGATTTCTTTTATTATTATTATTCAAAGACATTTATCTTAAATTTGGCTCATATTTTGTCTATAGATAAAAAAACATCCAGATTTGGTTTTATGTGATGATCAGAAGTTTAATGAGACTGAGTGAAAAAGAAGAGCAGTTTCAGCCTGAGATCCACTATCAGGTCCTCTGCTTAAAGAAAATATGACTTTTTGCTGCACGTCTTACATATCTTATTAATATAAATGGCCTTTGATGATGACGGAAACATCTTGATGTCGGTCTCTATCCTATTCAATGTCTTTAGCAGCATTTTAGATTAAAAAGCTTATTTCCATGACAATATATCACTTTATTTGCCGTTACACACAGGTTTGCTACTGCAAACCCAGTTTTCATGTCTTTTCAACGATCTGAAAATGATGGCTTTTCAACATTCGCTTTTCAACCGAATGTAGACGTCGTTTGGACGTAAATCATTTACAGTTATTTCCAATAACTCTTTCAGACATAAGTTGCTAAACCTCTATGCTTAATGAAAAGCACCAAGTTTGTGTTGGATTAGTGGTTTATGTTACTGTTGACATTCTTTTCTCATATTCATGCATGAAGCTTTCCTAACAGAACATAAATCAATTCTATTCAGTCTATTTCTATAGCTCCATTTCACATCATGTCATCTCAGCTCACTTTCCAGTTCACCAGATCATCCAGTCAGATTGATTCAAAGTTTTCTATCTAAGGAAAACCAGCTGATTGCATCGACTCATTGACTCTTCAGCAATCCCTCACACTAAGCATGCTTGTAGCGACAGTGGAGAGGAAAAACTCCCTTTGAACAGGAAGAAACCTCCAGCAGAACCAGGCTCAGTGTGAGCGGCCATCTGTTGAGGCCCACTGGGGTTCAAGGAGACAGAAGCAGACATAGAAAAAGAAGCATAGATACAAAAGGCAACTGTCAACCAGCTCCACAGGCGGCCCCGTCCAGGAAACACACAGCCAGGCAGACGAGCTCCGAGCCAGCTCCCATGTCAGAGGATGAAGAGAGCACATCCAGTTAGTCACAGTCAGAGAAACAGGACTACACTGGAAAACAGGCCAAGCTCCAACATCTAGAAACAAAGGTGTTGATGGCAGCAGCACAGCTGATATTTCTCTCCAGGATGGAGTCACAGCCAAACAGGAAATTAAATCCTCTTAGGTTCAAACATGAGAGGAAACAGAGTTCTAGCTCGGTTTGACAGATGATCTAAGAGAAACACTTCTTGAGAGTCAGAACATTTTAGATTTGGTTTGATATAAATATACTACAAATATTCCACCAGGTGAGTTTCCTGGTATCTAATATCTAGCCTACACATGTGAGAACAGTCTCCCATCAAAACCTCATTTAATCTTCGCCGTTTGAGTGTTTTTGTTAGGAGGTTGACCTGCGAATGCAATGAATAACATTTGGAAGCAGGTATGTCACCTTGCTCAGACATTATGCACCTGGAGGGCCTGAAAAAGAGGATGGTGAATAAATAAATCAGGTGTTTTTTGAATATGAGTTGGATCTAATCATGGCCTTATTGTCAGGCCTGATTTACAATGCAAACACCAGGAGGCAAAGCCTCCATGGTGTTGAGTGAAGCCATGGATGGAAGGACAGAATGGTAATGAGATTTCGAGCCGTGAGGGTGGATTCAATAGAGAAGATGGAAAAGCAGGCCGATCAGAGCGGCCTGCCTCCACACTGTAAACACAGGCATATATAATGATGCACACATTGCATGAAGAGATCCTAAAGCTTCGACCAGTGTTATCCCCGGGGCCATACGCCTCTCACTACTTCATGGCCTCAAGTACAACTACAAGCACAGAAGTCCACACACATTAAAGTTGCAGCTCATGCATAGCCAGAGGCAAGGAGAGCCTGACTCCTGGTTTTAGGGCTACAAACATCCCCCAGAGGAAAGCTAGCTGCATGCATACTGCAGTCTGAATCCAGACCACATTCCCAGGCCACCTCATTAACCCCAGCCACCCGTCCTCCCGCATCCAGCCAAGCTTGCAACACGTTGCTCCCATGCTTCCTATAATATTGCTGTAATTTATTCATCATCAGCCCTCGTCGATTTGACCCACTCTCGTCTGCAACACAGATAAGCTGTGAAACTGGAGCGCAGAAAACATTTGCTCTGGTCATTGTGAGCATGGTCAGGTTGGCCGCTGTGGACCAGCTTTATGCCCCCATCCTCAGCAGCCCTCTGAAACCGAGCAGTGGCGAGTTCAGACCGAGCTCGGATCGGTTAACCGTGCCGAGCTTGGTTCCTACGAACATTTACATTTCACGCTAGCACGGTTAATGCCGTTATAGGTACCTGATCTGCTCAGGGCCCCGCCCCTTCTTATGACGTCATGATATGGCAACCCCATTCGGACAAACTGTATTGCTCCCATTTCTTAAAAATCAAATCTCTACTGGAGTCTCGACATATTATTACCTATATTTGCTATTATTCTACATTTCATTAGCGATCTAAAGTAGCCGAAATGAGAAAACAATCATAATCAGTCTTGAAGCAAAGCACTGCCTTTTAAGACAGACTGAGCTCTGCCATTTAACACTAAAAGTCTCAGTTTATTTTTATTGCATTTATTAAGAGGGCAGAGGAGGACAAATGGAACATCTTAAAAATGACTTTCGTCGAAATTTTCGACAAATCAAACCGTTATTCTACTTGAAGAAGACTAACGGTTGTTGTTGACACAAACTTAAAACTAGTGTAGCTTAATGTGGCTAACTGACAGAGCTAAAAGAGGCTAACCTGCTAGCTACAGCTAGCCACAGCGCTACTCAGCTCTCCCCCTTTATATCATGGTCTAACAGTTACTTTATTCATCATGAAGATATTATTTTCAGGTAAAACTTCCTCATTAGACACGCTAACACTACAGAAGCTCCCGACTCGGCACCAATGACGCTGTGTGATGTTATTATCGTTGTCTGGGCAACCGCAATGTTTTACATCATGTGGCAACGTCCAGCCAATCATGTAGCGCTACGTCGCTGGCATGAAGCAGGACCAGAGCAGATCTGGTACAGCAGTCCGCGATACTTCAGCTCTCAAGGCAGGAATTTTTTGCAAACAAAAAATGACAGCGGCCATAATGTTCA
>NW_015150890.1:292040-292805 GCF_000732505.1 Cyprinodon variegatus
GGGCAATTAATTGTATGCTTATTTATTTACTGAGTATTTATTTCTGTATTTATTTTTAATTATGGCAGGATTGGTCCTCCATAGTCTAGCACTTGAGTAAATGTGAATAAAATATACAACAATTAGCTTAAATGATCACTGTGGAGAGTGAAGTGGTTTATTTTCTCTACATCTAGTGTTTTTTTTTTTTTTATTGAGCGTTACTCCTTGTTTGCTCTAATTTATCCTCCTGATTTAGTCCCAGTTTTAGTCAATGTTTTGTTCACAAGTTAAACAAGTATCACAATTATCAACAATAAACTAATCTAAATTCTTAAAGCTTTCAGGTATTTCTCATAAACCCATAAGAGGTCCACAAAAAGAAAAATAATCATTGCATTTTATTTTTCTAAAGAACAGCCACCAAAGAAAAGACCAACCACATCCAGAGAGGATGAGCAGAACAGCTCAGTTATCCAGCATGAATAGAAGAGGAACCAGAGGGATAATCTGGTTTTATTATTACTTATCTTATTCATTTATTCTTATTTTTGGTCCATTAAATATGTTTAAAAACTTAGTTTCCATCACATCTACCAAAATCAAACATCCACAGCTATGCTGTTTGTGTCATGGTGAGATTTTATTGAACCTACAGCCTCCTGGAAGGCCTGAATTGTTTGGCTGTTTTGTCAGTTGTGAAAAAAAAAACTAATAAGACAATAACTTAATATTTTTAATCCTTAGCCTATTAGCAAATATTCATACACAGTGTAGTTTGCACAG
>NW_015150890.1:292827-298374 GCF_000732505.1 Cyprinodon variegatus
TGGTTCCTGTATCAGTGCCAGTAATCCAATAATAACTTATTAGTTCCCCATCGGTTATGTTACTTGAACTGCAGAGAAAAATTAATAAACAAAGTTGTGAAATTCTTAGCTTACAGTATATTTAAGATACATGTATTTTAGTAGGGCCCATTGTGCTTTACGTCACTTCTCTGAAAATCACCAGAATATAGAAAATAATGTTCTTCATAACTACAGACCACTTTTTGTTACTCAAAAATTCAACATTTTAAAACTTTGTTTCAGTTAAATCCTCTGAAAACCTCCAACCTATAGCTGCACCTGTCCTCATCTCACCCTGACACCCAAATTATTTCAAAATCTCACCCCAAGGTTTGATGAAACGTTGGCAGCCATGCATCTGGTTTTTTTATATTAGTGATAGTTCGTTTTTTGTGGATTGTCAGGCGAATAAGGCATCCTTTTTGGTCGCAGCATCAACCCAAGTTGCACTACGCTCTTTAATGCCATTTATCAGCTAGGAAGACGTGCATATTGTGAACAGGGGAAGATATCTGGGAATTGCACACCAGAAATGAGTCAGCTGACTGTAAATAGGAGATGAAGCGGTCTGCTGATGCTCTCTTTGTTATCAGAGAACTGAGCAACAGATGAACCGAGCCCTACTGATGAACTAGTACTAGATTTAGCTCCGTCCGGTCGTGTCTAGCTCAGTCCGGTTCAGTTATGTACCATTTACACTCAACAGCATCTCAGTGAACGTGCTCGGACCGTTTGGGCGCGGTTTCAAAAGGCACTGGCACATTAGCCAGACTCTCCTCCCCCCAAACATCCTGGCAAAGGTTGCAGTTTAGATGCTTAACTAACGCTGAGTTAGAAAAAGACGGCAGGGATACATAACCGAACCTGTAAGCTTCATTTCTTCATTTCCTCTCAACGTTTTCCTTCAAGGATAACGTTCCACTATCAGCCGTTCTTCTCAATCACTCCTTCCTTCCACTCGGCCTTATCAATTCAGAATGACATTTTATCCTTGAATTTCTATAACCTTTGGAGTTTATTGTTTCATCTTGAACTTCTTAATGAGCGCCCTTCAAGAATTCAAAACGGCGCCACAGCCTTAATGAAGACACAAGGATTTCCCTCGGGTGCTGCGGTTTATGAGGCTGTCCTCCCGACTGCTGACAAAGGCAGCGGCGCTCCAATCTGACTGCAATTCCTGTTTTCTTTGTGTTTATGCAAATCATTGTTTGGATGTTACATTCTCCAAGTTTGATTCTGTTGCCCTTGGTTTTTTTAAAGATCATTAAACAGTATAGATGTAAAAACAACACCACAGTGGGGATGTTTGGAATGTACCATGCAGAGCTGAGCGTACAGACCATCTCAAGCCATTCTCTGAAACGCTCAACCTTACAGCAATTTAACAGCCTTAAGGTCATTTTAAACCACGGATTTAGGACATACATACTGTATATACTGTGTATGTATATATATATATATATATATATATATAGTTACCAAAGTAAAGTATGTCAGTAAAGTATATCGTTGGACGCAATGAACATTTTTAATGGACACACTGCAGCCAGTCGGAATAGATCATTCAGTTTTATATTTAATTAAAGAATAAATATTCATCTAAAAAATATATATCAAGATTTGTTTAAATATTTAAATTTTATAATTTTATTTTATTTTAGGTTTTTTGCGTCCTAATCAAGGTAATTGGGAGGATGGGGCGGCGCCCTCTATTGGCCACTGATAATGCCACCAAGCGTCATGATCGCATATGTTCTGCTATATTTTGTTATATATATTTATTTTGAATCAATCTGACTGGATGATCTGGTGAACTGTAAAGTGCCTTGAGATGACGTGATGTGAATTGGTGCTATAGAAATAAACTGAATTAAATCGAATATATACGGTTCAGCCCAGCTATCGGGGCCAGATAATTATTCTTTGTTTATTTGTGATATGACTTCCTGTCAGTTGTTCATGTTTAGTTTCAAGTTTTAGTTAAGTCCCTGGTTCATGTTTCTGTCCCCAGAGGCCAGTAGATTTAGAGGGTTTACGGTTTGTCTCCTGTCTTCTGATCGTGTCCCGGCTCTTCTCCGCTGAGCCCTCAGGGTTTTAGCTCAGGGAAAGTCCGTTTTAATTACTGCAAACCTGGCTGGAGGTTTGCAGTAATTAAACTGGTGGAGACCAGTTTAAAGTTCTGCAGTTATCCTGGTACCATGTCTTGTCTCTGTCTCTCTACTAGTGAGTCCAACTGTCTCCATCTGAGCGTGTCTGTCTGAGCTCACTGCTGGACTGAACTGTTAAACCAGGCACCACTGTGGTCTGATTATCCTCAGCAGCCTACATTTCTGTTCCGTTTCATCACTTCTGTCATTAAACGCTTTGAAACTTCCCGTTGTCTGACTCGCCTTGAATACTGGATCCACCTGTCCCGTTTTTGACACTAAGAAACTTTTACAGTTGTTTTTTGGTTGCAGGCACAAAAACCTCATGTTTGAGGAGAACCAGAAACAGTTTGGTGACAGCAGGGCGACAGAATGAAGGGAGCTGCAATCATCAACCAAATATCTGTTTATGGACTACTGGAAATATCTAAGGGCTGCTTGGATGTAATAACTTTTCTTTTACACTTCCAGTGCCACACCTTCAGCCTTTTAGCAGGCCATTCATATATTCAGTCAGTTTGGAGATTATTTTGATGGAGATGGTAAAGCAGACGGAAAGATGTGGAGCATAGAAACCAGAGGAAGGACTATGTGGAATATTCAGGATCATCATCTCAGTCCTCAATAGGTTAAAATGCAGCCCTGGGTGAAAATATCCAGGATGTAGTTTTCTTTTTAAACCTTATAGTTAGATCCAGACAGCGCAGCCACAACAGTGTGATGATGAAACGTGGCGTTAGGCTGAGTGTCTGAACAAGCCTAACCCACACAAACACGGGCAGGCGAAGCATTTCTTCCTCCTGATAGCATCAGAGCATCAGAGGCAGAAAAAAGAATCCCATCCAAACTGGAGGAGCTGGAGGAGGGAAATGTTGAATCCTCTCCAGCCTCAGCTCTGCTCCCACTGCCTCCTCGCTTTCTGTGCCGTCCTTCTTGTTGGTACACATGTGCTGCTTATCTGGAGCTTCGTCGCTAAAGTTCCTCTTTTTTTGTAAATGAACAGCTTCTTATCAGTAGAAGAGAGTGCCACCCATATCACTCTGCAGCCGCTTCAGGGACTGCCGGGCCGACGTGACTCACAAGCAAATGAAACAGAATGCAGAGGACTGGTAGAAAACAGAGATGAACTGAAACTGGAAAACATCGAATGAATGTTTCTCTCTTTGACGTATCAGAAGGCAGAGGGACTGAATGGATGAGGATTGTTTGGACAATAATTCAAATGTCTAAAGTCCTTTTACTAACTTTCTAGATCTTACAGTGTGAATTATAAAAGTCTACCTCTAACAGCATCACTGAATGCTTCATTTTACAGAATCTACTGTTCAGAGCGGTTAGCAGAGCGGTTAGCAGAGATGTCCAAACTAATCATGTTTATTCCTCCAGCATAAATCCTGCTGTTTAAAAACACTTTTATAGAAGTTAGAGGATCAACTTCAGCTTTTTTTCCCAGTAAAAATGTAAAACTACCATTTTTAAAACTAATTAAAGTTTAAAAGTAGAAGTAATTGAGGAAAAATGTTAATGACAGAAGCTTTACTGCTCTACCTATTAAAGGAAGACTTTTCGACTTTGCATCATCTTAAAAAACAATTTATTTTGGTATGTGGTGAGCAACAAGTTGGGGCAGCACCAAGTCCAAACACAAAGAAATGAATTATCTGGATGAAACTGATTATTTTGATGGAAGTTTTTTTTTTTTTTAATACCAACAGGCCAGAATGAAAATGGAACAAAACTAACGAGTCTATTTTTAAAAAGGTCGAAGTCGAAGTAAAAAGTTATCTAAACAATAATAATTATCCCAGTAAAGAATATATAGCCAATATTTCTACTTAAGAAAGGAAACAAAGTATTTGTGCTCTCTAACTTGACGCCTCTGCTGGTTTCCTTTGTCGGGGAGATCCTCCTCTAAATAAATCCTCTGCTTAGTTCCAGTATCACTTCAGTTCAAATTCCTTCTATTTTATCACCTGATTATTCTCCTGCTGATTCATTAAAACTGCTAAAGCATTACTCATTAAACATATAATTGCATTACTAATTAAAGAAGCATTTCAAATCTGAAAGAATTTGTGGAAATTCAATTATTTGAGTCAAACTGTCTCTTTGACGGTCCATAAGTCTTTAGAGGGTTTTTAACCCAAAGATTTTAAACCAACTTATCATCATTGGTCGCTTCCATCTCTCTGGCTCAAATATCAAATGTTTGGTGTTGTGAAATAAGGGAACAGCAGCTGTTGAGACACTGTGATGGACAGTTACTGCAGGATATTTAGTTTTATTTGAAATCTGAAGCAAACTTTCCTGCAGAGATCCAACATTAAATGCTTTATCACGTCTTGGATATTCATGCATTATACTTGTTGTCATCAACCCGACCCCACCTGCTGCTGTGAACACCGACAGCCAATCATAGCAGGATAGAAGCACTGCTGTTGCTTTTCAACAGTTCTGTTGGTTCATCTCTGCAGGTTGGTCTGAGTGGTGATAAACCATGGAGCATTTCTGGGGACGGTTGCTCAAACTACTGGACGGAGCAACCCAGTAGTTTCAGCAACCTGGAGCTTTTTGAGTTGGCAGCAGATCCACCCTGGAGCGCAATAGTCAAGATGACAGAAGACTGTTAGACTCTGGACTATTTGACATAAAAGGGGACGGACTACAAAAATGCAGCATTTCCTTGCAGTACTAATTGCTCTTCCTATGTTCAAAATACTATGATGAATGTGGTGAGACCAAGACAAAGTTCACACCATGAGTTGGACACGTTCAACCTGTCACAAAGATGTAAATCAAGCTTTGGGCTTGCAGATAGCTTGTGCCTTGAAGCAATCCAGTCTTAGAGATGCTGAGGGCCATTCTGTTTGCCCTGTGGAACTCCACACTCCAAACTAAGTCTGCAGGAGAGGCTGCTATTCACAGAAACCTTTGGTGATCTAAAAGACAGACAGCTTTCTATCCACTTTAATGCAAAACAATTAGGACCATAAAATGTACGTTTTTCAACTATTAAAGTCTGGTCAAGAATGTCAAAAGCAGCACTAAAGTCCAGGTACACACCTTCCAACCTGAAATTATCTCTGGCTTTAAGCCAATCATCAATCATTGAATCATTGCAGCAGAGGCCAGCTCTATGTGCATGCTGAGAGTCTGTAGAAGCTTCTATTTGATATAAATAATCTTGAAGTTGTGCATGTACCAGCCTTTCCAGAATATTGCTTTAAAAAGATAAAATCTTTATTAGTCTAGAGTTCCCCTCATTAACAGCAGATTTAGTTTCCTTAGGTAAAGGAATCATTTTAGCCTCCTTCCAGATCCTTGGACACAGGTCCACATCCAAGTAACTGCTGATGAAAGTTATCCAGGTCAAAGTCAT
>NW_015150890.1:298632-300490 GCF_000732505.1 Cyprinodon variegatus
GAGAGGTGGAGAAACGTCTTCAAATCTTGGAAACCAAGTCCAGTGGATATTTTTTGAATTTTTACGGAATCAAAGCAACTATTAAAAATATGAGAGATTGGAGACGCTACGACACCGGCAGTCATTAACACGGCCAGATTATATAATCCAGCTAGTTTACTGTCAGGAATAGAGCGGCACAAACATTACACCATGTGGACATCAACTGCTTAAAATACAAATTCATACTTTTATCCTTCATTATGATGTTCTTATTACACTCATATGATCTAATGTTGTGTGAATGGATCATAGTCTACCTTAACTGAGAAACTTTCTCAACATAATAGTCATTAAAATGATCAGCAATATCACCTGGCTTTGTGAGAACAACTTTTGATTCAACAAAGGCTGTGAACAGTTCTCTGATGTCATTTAAAACATTCCTCTACTATAAAAGGAGTCCCTTTATTTTACCCTTGTTTAATGTTGTGAGTTTGTTACGTAGAGAGCAGTATTTCCGCCGGTCATCAATACATCCAGAAAGCAAAGATACTTTTTTAGCTCTGCTGTTAGCGTCCTCAGGCTAAGGCCAAGCCAAGGGGCAGACCTTTGTTTGACAACAAACTTTTTTAAGGGAGCATATTTGTTTACAGCATCCATAAACATTGACATGAATAAATCCAATTCTGTTCCAGGGTTATGCTCGCTACCAACCACAAACCGTTGAGTGAGGAATTTTTTAAAAACTCAGAAAGATTAGTAAATGTCTAAGTAAAATGTCACCAGCATATTTGCATCATTTTACACCTTTAAGCTGCAAGAGAAGCACTGATCAGCAGTGATGGGACTAACGGCGTTACCTACTATTTCTATATGATGCAATAATCCTTAGTTTAAAGTTAATTCACACAGAGACAGGAGCTCAAAGAACATTTGACTGAACAGTTTTCTAAAGTTATCTGTGATGATGTTCCATCACCAGAAAGCGTTTCATTAGATCCAGAACTGACTCTCCATTTAAGACGGGAAAAGCAGAATGAGGAGAGGCAGGAGTCACGTGAGGAGCAAACAGCAGCGAGTGTTTGCTGCTCCTGCCTGGACCCACTCTGTTTGTCTTAGTGTCGGCGAGCGCAGACAGCCGGCAGCTGAGTGGAAACACCAAACAAACCAGATTAAATTTCCTGAGAAATGCCATGAGGGGGGGGAGACTCGGAGGGGGGAGGGAGAAGAGATGGCGGTGAGGATGGTGGAGGTCTACCCGCGCCAGAGGTTGAGAGAAAAGACGAGATAAGAGCTTCAAATAAAGAGACTTTAAGGTGAGAGGGATTAGAAAGCCCAGGAGACGAGGACACAGGAGACGTCTGAGAGACAGGAAGGTGAGGAGGCTGGGAGACAGGGAAATAAACACTGGAGCCGTGGAAAAAGAAGGAGCGTGGTCCACAGAGGAATACATCCCTACAGTGGAACCGCTTGGTTTGGGAGGAAGGTACTTTTTTCCAGTCCGTCCCTGAAGCCCCAACGCTGCGGCTCTATAGATCCGCAAAACAAACAAGGTTAAATATAGATCCACAGCTTCAGAGTCTCAATTCAGAAAACTCATCATCTAAGAGCATTTTACTGAGAATTCACTCAAACCTTCCAGACAGATTCAAGTCTGAGGAATCTAAGGATACTATAGATCCGTTACTAGAAGTTACTGTAGCCGTCCAGTCTGCAACAGGCTGTAAGGAACAGACAGTAAACTAAGGAACAGACAGTCAGCAAAGGAACAGACAGTAAGCAAAGGAACAGACAGTAAGCAAAGGAACAGACAGTCAGCAAAGGAACAGACAGTAAGCAAAGGAACAGACAGTAAGCAAAGGAACAGACAGTAAGC
>NW_015150890.1:305549-307057 GCF_000732505.1 Cyprinodon variegatus
CAAAGGAACAGACAGTAAGCAAAGGAACAGACAGTCAGCAAAGGAACAGACAGTAAGCAAAGGAACAGACAGTAAGCAAAGGAACAGACAGTCAGCAAAGGAACAGACAGTAAGCAAAGGAACAGACAGTAAGCAAAGGAACAGATAGTCAGGAAAGGAACAGACAGTAAGCAAAGGAACAGACAGTAAGGAAAGGAACAGACAGTAAGCAAAGGAACAGACAGTCAGCAAAGAAAAAGACAGTCAGTAAAGGGATAGACAGCAAAGGAAAAGACAGTCAGTAAGGGAACAGACAGTAAGCAAAGGAACAGACAGTCAGCAGAGGAACAGACAGTCAGCAAAGGAACAGACAGTAAGCAAAGGAACAGACAGTAAACTAAGGAACAGACAGTCAGCAAAGGAACAAACAGTCAGTAAAGGAACAGATAAATGTCTAAATGCTTTTTCCAAACTGCAGGTGCTTTTTTTCTTTTTTAGCCCCCGCCCCTGTGAGGGGCCAAAGCCCCGCCCCCTTTCTTGCCTTCTTGGCTGAAAGGACATCTGGAGCGCATTAAAGCAGAGAGGACATTGGATCTCCCCAGAGCTCTAACTGGATGGGTGGCCCGCTGTAGCCCCCTTTCAGCAGCAAGACCCGACCCCTCCTGATTGATAGAGCCCCCCCACACACACAGACATATTCTATACAGCTGAGACGCAGCACCCTCCCCGTAAAACAGGCCTGCTGCTAATCACAGACTAGGATTACCACCTAAATCCTGTCCCAGAAGTCACCTGCAGCGAGTGAACAGCGCTGCATTACAGAGGAGGCAGAAAGTGGACCGTTTTCAGCGGACTACCGTCCAGCTGCTCAGTCACTCCCCAGCAAGGAGACGGGCCGAATAAAGTCTACCTGAAACGCTAACTGGCTGTGACAGAGAAAAACCCTCTGATTGTCCCAGTCTGTGGGAAAAGCTGAGAGCATCAGAGACGCCTCTGCATGTCCTCATCAGGAAGGACCAACAGGAAAAAAGTCCAACACTGATTCCATTCAAATGATAAAGTAATAAAATTTAAACACTGAGAATACAAACATTAAAAATAATTTCTACTGAAAGGGAAAACATGATGATTCTTTTATTTTAGCGCTTTGTGAACGATGGATGGTTTCAGAGTCTCTGACATGCTTCTAGAAGCTGGCTCTGGGTTGGCATTTGGGCGGAGCTAAAGTAAAGGGGCCTTCAGGGGCCCTCAGATTTCCCTATACTCCTCTTCATTTACCTGCAGTGAACTTATGGAAGGCTCCGGTTCAATACCAGCAATAACCAGCATCCAGAAATGACTGACTCCTAAAGTCTGGATGAATAATGGAGTCAGATCCAGAACTCCCAAACATCTCAGCCTGATCTTCCTTCCTAATAATTTGAAATCTCCTGTTTTTTAGCTCAGAAGTTGTAAAAGATAAACAATAAAATACAGTAAAGTGTTTTAACAATATCAAACTGTTCACCTGGAGAATAAATAACCAATAT
>NW_015150890.1:308219-311638 GCF_000732505.1 Cyprinodon variegatus
TGTTTGAATTCACAGCCAAAACTCCTCCAGTCTCCTTATTTTCAAGGACTTTGAAGGATCCGTTCCAGGTAGACCGCGTCCCTGGAAGACGCAGCCCATGAATTGGAACGCATCCATAACGTCTGATGAAGTCACCATGGTGGTGTTCTCCTGTCTGTGTCCAGTCTAAGCTCTGCTAATTCCATCTACTCCAGCTATGGCCACCTATTGGCCCGGCATAGTTACTACACTGCTTTCTATGCAGAATATCTGGAGCTGTTCTTCTGCTGAAAACTAAATCAACATTAAAAAAACTGGAGAATACATTTAATAAGAATCTATCTTAATAACTAATTAAAATACCTTATTAAAAATTAACCGATGCACTTTGGGTTTAGTAGACGTCTGCAGAAAAGCAAGAGGAACAAATGAAACGGCTGATGGGCTTAATATGGAGGTAAGACATCAACAGACATCCTTTCCTCTTCTTATGATCATATTTGTTTTATTTTATGGGTCTTATGGCTGGACAAAATGGCCGACACCTATTTAATGACGTGTTTCCTCATGATTTGATATTGATGTATATTTTATATATATTTATAAAAACATAAATCTACATAAAACCTGGAAGGACAGTCAGACGCACATGTGTGATCATCACAGATGTAAGAACACAATTACTGGATGAAATTCTAATGCAAAATATATTGATACTCAATTATTGTCCAGCCCCAAGAGCTTTAATTAAGGCCAGTGTAATAAATTGATGATATCTTCTACTGTCTGCGTTGAGCATCTCTTCTATAAGCGGGAGTTCGATCACATGAGGCTCGTCTTCCTCAAAGAACTGAGAGAATAAAAGGAGCATAGTTAAAAAATATTAAAGTATGAATGTCGTCCAGGTAATGTGGAGCCAGAAGTCTGAGCTAATGTCTTTCTTTGTGATCAGCTTGAGATTCAGCAGCTATAAAAGGCATTTACTCACAAACATAAGGAGCGAAACAAAGACCTTCTCATTCCTCAGAACTGTTTTCATTATGAGCACAGAGGAAATAGTTCTATAGGGTTTTTTTTTTCTCTTCACGCAAAGAAAATCCTCAAACTTTTTCAAAGGGGGAGAGTTCAAAGAAGCTCCTCATTTCCAGTAAATTGCTTTGCCTGATTTGCCATTTCAAATAAATTGCAATGTTGGCCAAAATTTGCAATTCACAGGAAGATGTCCCCTGAGCCACAGAGAAGAGGTTAATCCATATTTCACATTTGAATATAAGATAGAAGGAGAGAAAAAGGGAAGGAAGAGGAAGATAGGTAACTCTGCCAGGAGACGAGAGGCGGCGGGGGGGTGGGGGTGTGTGGAAGAAGCTATGGGAGTGGAGAAAAACTGAGAGAATGGGAAAAAACAGGCGTCATTTAGAGTAAATGGCATCCAAAAACCCTCTCCAATTATCTTTGCCTTCCATGCCAGTGAGACTGACTTAATTAAAATGACTTGAGAGGGTGGGGGTGTGGGGGGGGTGAAGGAGCTGCCAATGATTGAGGGGGCAGGCAGGCAGGCAGGCAGGCAGGCAGGCGACGTATCTACAGCGAAACACAAAGCTCCAGCGTTGCACAGTCCGTCCACCATTCTCTCTTTTCTATTCCCCACTTCAAAAGCAAAGAAAGACATAATAATAATAAAAAGAGAGACCGTCACCATTTGCAGCTGTTTTATTGCACTATTTAAATCCTTCATTTTTCATCAGTGTGAAAATATTTGGTGGCAGCGGCGGTTAGCGTGACTGAGCTGGTGGCTGGATGTTGAACAATGGCCAATAAAACAGCTTTTAGCATCTTTCTGTTTTCTGAATAAACCTCTCTGACAGGAAGCTGGAAAAGGAAAACTATCTTCACATGAATTCCTTCAACAGTTTGTTTCAGGGTGGGAATTAATAATGCAGGGTGGCTATTTTCCAACCTGCAGATGGTAGCTTCTTTAGTAGCTTTGGTTTCAGTGGGTTAGGCTCAGTAAATTAGCTGGAGATAGACAATAATCCCTCTCCTCCTTTCCTGGTAGATTTGCAGTCAAACAGCAGAGTTTGGCAGCGTGCTAATATCACTGCTGCTACAGGAGGGCTTAACAATCATCATCTTTTACTTTAGCATCAATCAGTGAAATAATCACTTAGAAGAGTAATTATGTCTGTAAGATAACAGAAAAAATACTTCTTTGTTTATTTCATAAAATAACCAAAGTTCTCTCCAACATTCTGGTGAAGATTCTCAGGACATTCTTTTGGACAAAGAAGACAGGTGGTTTGAGAGGGGCGTGAAGGAAGCCATTTATGTTATGAAAGAAAAGCCAACCTTAAACAGAGGCTGGGGGATCATCTTCAAAAACCTCCAATGCAGCGATAGAGTTGATTCCTTCTTATCATCGCAGCCCCAACCCCTTTACAGGAAAACAGAAGACCTCACCTATTCAGCCAGGCCAACAATTCCCTCTAACGACCCCCCTTTCAGAGACATAGACAGGTATGGGGCATTGCAGGCTAACAAAGAAGCCAAACGACCCCCATTCCAAAGGGGGGGACCCGTTCATTCGTTTCTATTTGCATGTTTTCTAAACTAAAACCAGGCTTTGTTGGGCTGCTAGATAAAACCTGGAACTCAACGCTATTTCTGACATTTTGAATTGAAAAATCTTCCTGGATGGAAGAGAAACGTCTTCAAACTTGGAAACATCGAATCCATAATATTTCCCCTCATCAGCAGTTAAACTGGGAGCAGGTCTTTAGGATGAGCTTCTGTCTTCCTTCATTATAGAAAGACCTACTCTAGATTCTATCAGCAGATAAAAGAAACTAGATCAGAGATGGTTAGCTCTGATGAGGTCACCAAGGCTACGTTCACTTCGAATATATGCGGCTTGTACTGTATGTGATCTCCTGTGTGAACTGCATTCATACGAGGCAAGTGTCCTGCATGCAAAGTAGAGGACGCAATGACATCACGCTCTGTGTTTACGGTAGGAAACATGGATGGTAGCGCCGGAGCACATCTAGCGATCTTTCTCAACCATAGAAACTCAATCTTTTCAAGATGGTTGAACATAAATACTGCTCTCCTCATCACCGTCCGCCATGGGTGGTGTTTTTCTTCCTGCTTCTGTGTAGCAAGACGCAGAATAGTGACCTTTATTGAGTATTAATGACGTTCAGGTCGGATGATGAATGAAAAAATCTGATTTGTATGAGTGAGATTCAGGACCACAGAGCCAAGTGGCCTGGGTTCCAATGGGTTCCAATGGGTTCCAGTGGGTTCCAATGGGTTCCAATGGGTTCCAATGGGTTCCAGTGGGTTCCAACGGGTTCCAATGGGTTCCAGTGGGTTCCAATGGGTTCCAATGGGTTCCAGTGGGTTCCAATGGGTTCCAGTGGGTTCCAATGGGTTCCAGTGGG
>NW_015150890.1:311678-313326 GCF_000732505.1 Cyprinodon variegatus
GTGGGTTCCAATGGGTTCCAGTGGGTTCCAATGGGTTCCAGTGGGTTCCAATGGGTTCCAGTGGATAAAATCTGATCTGTGTTGTTCAGACTGTCATGAAAAGATCGGAAACAGCTACGGAACGTAGCCTAAAACTGACTGCGACCAAAGTCTCCATCCGCTCTTTGTGTTTTCCACCAACTTTTTAATTCCCTCGCTTTGTTCCTCACCAAACAATTGCCGACTGTTTGGTTGAATATGTGCAGGATTACACGTGTCACACCTGTTGCTGCCCATTGTGACGGCCTGCGCTGACTTTCCCACTAAACACAAACTGGCTTCATGAAACGTGTTTGCACAGAAGGTTGTGGGCAATAATATCTCGAGTGTGAGAATTCACAGGAGGGGATTATTTACCCGAGTCTGTGATAAGGAACAGTTTACTGGGAACCATCAGCTGTGGTAGCATCACTCTCACTGTTCCATTAAAGAAATGAACCAACAGCCAAAGAAACAGTTTGTACGGCGGGAAATTTCTCCGTAAATCGTTAGAAACGATGAGATTTAACGGGGGAAAAGCAGGCGGTGTTTCAGAGGACAGCTGAGGAACGATGGCAGCTGCTACTTTGTTTGGGTTTTTGTTTTGGTCCAGAGCCAGCCATCATTCCTTTCCCCCCCATTCATCTCCCCGTTCTCCTGCTTCTCCATTCACGCCGTCGTCTCCCCCCTGCCTCTCTGTCCTCTTCTTTTCCTCCCATGTTGAGCTCGGGGGAGTTGTCTGAGAAAAACAGCCGGCTGTGACTGGGACTGAGGCGGTTTGGGGAGGATTTGGTATATCTGCAGGTTATCTGCAGGAAATGTTGAATGGGAACACTGGTCAGACACAGATAGGCTGAGGGGAACCTAACCCTTCACTTTTTCTTATGTCTAACTAAACTCCTACAGTAAACACACCTCCGCATAGGCTCAGCTCCAGTTGCCAGGGAGACCGCCATACCAGGGCTCTGACCCAGGAGGTTTGGGACTGTTTTCACCCCCCACCCCCCCTCTGAAGCTGGAGAGATAGCAGCTGTGGGGCAGCTGTTTATGCCGGGGCCAAACAGCCACAGTCCCACCATCGCTGCAGCCCAGACGGACGGGAATTAGGGGACAAAAACACCCCGGAGCCCGATGATGATTACACACATCTGCCTCACACTCTGCTGAACGAAATAAACCCAACCCCACAGAAGAAGTTTATCATTTAAATAAAAAACAAACGTCTTTCTCCTTTTTTAAAATGCCTTAACAGGAAGTCATATAAGGAAACTCTACAATTCTCCTTTTAGTTCATTGGAGGATTTAAACTCAAGGTCTCATCAAATCACAACCTTCCGCCTCCCAACATGCATCAGTTCTCTGGCCACGCTCACCGCCGTTAGTAAAAAATAAAAATCTATGATGTACTGAAAGACGTGGATAATAAAACACATTCTTTAACAAGGAATTATTTATTCAGAGCTGATATCTTAATAGAGCCAAACATGGATGAGAACAGTAATAAATGGGTCATTAATAGTGTTAACACTGGTGAAGATTCTCAGTCATCCAGGTCAGAGTCATTCCAAAAAAAGCCAAAAATCAATCCACTGGACTTTGTTTCCAAGTTTGAAGACGTTTCTCTTCCATC
>NW_015150890.1:313857-316125 GCF_000732505.1 Cyprinodon variegatus
AGGGAATTGTTAGCCTGGCCAAACAGTGGAGGTCTTCTGTTCCCCTGTAAAGGGGTTGGGGTTAGGGTTAGGGTTGGGGTTGGGGGTCCCCTTACAGCGGAATAGAAGAGCTGGCCTATTCAGATTATCACCTCAGATGTTTTTAAAGTAGATCAGCACTCGATGCTGGACCTCTGATACTTAGATGCAGGAAAACAACGAGTCAAAAAGTATTGCAGGTAAAAAAAGGTGATCACAGACTCGTCCATCTGTGCTTTTCAGACGTGTTTAACTTTGGAACCATAACTGGACATTCAACCAATCTACTGTGCAGCCTGAGGATAACTGGTAGAAATGTCTCCATTCAGACTGTATTTATAGATATAGATATTCACTCGTTATTCTCTTCAGTGATCAGTGTTTTTTCATGATCTTAATGGGACAGTATGTACATACAGAAATAAAGCATCAGCAGTTTCCTTAATGCAGCCAGATTCTGTGTTTCGCCTTCAGCTGCAGAATCATGAGGTGATACTGGGAATAATGAATTTAAGAACAAACAACACATTCTGTTACATTTTCTCCTTAAAAGATTGATAATAATCAGATCCGACTTCCAAACTTATGATGTTAGTTCTGGATTTTCTTTAAGGCTCTGAATGTGCTGCGATTAAGAGATTCAGGAGAAATGTGTGTGAAACCATTAAAACATCAATGCATCCAGAATAACCATCAAATCTTTTAAAAAACAGATCATTCTGGCAATTTGAACAAAGTAGAGAAACCCATAAAGTGAGACATAACAGGAGGAGGGTTTGGAGATAAAGTCGTGGAGAAGAGAGTGAATGTAAAGTCAATTTTAAAAGCCCAGAATTAAAGTCGACATTTGGAGGAAAAAAAGACTGAAATGAAAATGCGTAAAAATGTGGAAATATTTGTCATAAAGGAAAAACCTCCGCAGCACACCGACCGGCAAGATTTCCTTCATCTTCTTCATCATCATCATCTATCCTCAGCATTATAATCGGTTTCTATCAATTATTTCACTTCATTCGATTGTTTACCGTATTTATGATCAGAACAATCGAAGCATTTTCTGCAGATTCTGGCTCCGTTTATCTCCTCTAATGCAGCTTTTCGTCACATTTGACCCGACTGGCTCCTGCCTGCACTTCTTATTAAACCTGCACAGATTTACAGTTTGGATCCCTGCCTTTCTTCCAGGACAAGCTGTTGTGTAAAGAACCCACATTGACTCTATTTCTGTGCTGCGTAGTTCTGTCTGAATAAGGTGTGAATATGTGGGAGTAGTTGGCCTGGACGGTCCGCTGGGCAGGAAAACAGAGCCCTTCTTCTATCTTCTCACTGTTTTTTGCAGGAAAGGAGCTGCTGCCCAAAGACGGCTTCCATCTTTGTCAGGCACATCAGAATAGCTGTTTATGTTCAGCTGAACAGAGCAGATCTGTTAAGCTTTGCATCAGTTTTCCACCTTCAGCCACAGCAGAGGTTTACAGTAACGTGGCGTTCTCTTATTACTACCTTCACCGTTTTATCAGAGGAGGAAGATTTTCTTTCTTGCATGAGTGACAGGAAGAGAAGCAGGCTAAGTTCCTGTGGCTGTGATTTGACTCTCCCCCTCCATCTGTTTTGTTTTCCCTCCATCGTGCTGTTTTTGATGAGCTGGGTCTTCAGCCCCCTTTATAAAATCCCATTAGCTCTTAATGAAGTCAGGCTCCTAGCCTCTCGGCCTCACCTCATTTAGCACGATTGTCTGGCGGCCATTAGCATGGAGGCAATTACAGCCGCACGACAAGAGTAATTGGAAATGCCGACAGGGACTCTGAGAAATGGGAATAAATAAATAAAAAATATATTCCACCTAATAAGCTCCCATTCCGATAGCATGCAGGGAGCCGCATGTGTTTAAGTTAAATCAACATAATTACAATCGGAGTTGGTGGGGTAGCCACCGACCGAGGCAGAAATTGATACGAGTGGACGAGAAGACGACAGTTAAGTGCAGAGTTAGCGAAGGCGATGGAGAGATCACACAGCGATGCTGATAATGAACGACATCAAGTGCTGAAGGGAAGCCGAGTCACGGAAAGGTCAGGAGGAGTTCGTCAGGACCGGGTCCTCAGAGGGGGAGGCTGGAGTTTCTACAGAGCTGGAGAAGTTTTTATGGCTTCAGAAAGGAAAAAAACAACTTTCAAATCACTCAAAGTAACAAAGCTAAAAGTTGAAAAGTAAAGCTGCTGTCACAACTTTAGACGGTTTAGATCAGAGATG
>NW_015150890.1:316556-319591 GCF_000732505.1 Cyprinodon variegatus
CAACCCTACCAGCTACTGTATAATGGCATATTGGCAGCGTTTTGGTATAAAGGGGGTTCACAGGAGGAAACCGTCAGTTCTCCTCCAGACTTCATCCCCATCATAGGGTGAGCCAGAAGGTGAGTGATGGATCCTCCCTGCATTCACGTCCACCACCAACACACTTCCTAGCTGACATGACGCTCCATCTGCTGCCAACAAAAACCTTCTTTCTTTTTCTTTATTCTTTTTTTTTTTTTGGCGGGCGGAAAACAGCAGCTAGGTTTATACCACAATCAAAGAACTTCTTTTCTGCAGGCCAGTGCCTCTGGGCGCATCTCTGCTCCCCTCAGGACACTGGCTTGTGCATCATTTCCTGGGCATTACGCTGCTGTACGTTATGCAGAAGTTAGGCTGTCGTTGGACAGAAGTTCTGGACTCGTTATGAATGCTCTATGTTTACGCCCAGAATAGAAAGAATCCATAGAGAGTTCAGCATATGGCAGCGTTTTAGGAGATTCTGGGACGTCAGGCAGACGCTGGATAAATCAGCACGGTGTGAGAGGAGCTTTTGGTTAGGAAATATAAGCAGTGAGCGAAATGGCCTAGTCAAAGTTCAGAGTATTGATTCAGGTCTTGTGGCATCTGTGGGAGAACCAGGAAGCTTTAGGGGACCTTTAGTTTTCAAAGCAGGTTGGTTTGAATTAGGGATGAAAAAATGTATCAGAAATAATCGTCAACTAACTTAATAATCGATAAATTATTAACTGGAGAATAGAGACTGTAAAACCTGCCTTTAGCTGACAGAGCGACCATCTTAGAGCAGGAATTATACCAAGATTGTAAAAGAATATGTAAACATTTTGCATTTGAAAAAAAAAAAAAAAAGTTTTCTTCTAATCGACAGTTGCAGCCCTCGTTCAAATAGACTAAAAAGTGAAATTAGGGTTTAATTAAACCTTAACTTATTCATGTTTTCTTCATCTATATATAAATGCTTTGATGTTCAGAAACAGTGTTAAAAAATAATTTTTCTGTTTTTATTGAACTCCAGACACTTTAGAAAAGCAGCAAGCTGGACTCTTAAACCCAGAGGAGGGTAGAAACTCTGAGGAGACGAACCCTGATGGGAAACCTTTCAGGAATCACTGCACAACCTTAGAAGCTCGGAGCTGAAACCACAGGCAGGGGGCTGGCAGAGCGCCATATTGCCATGGCACCCCCCCCCTCCACTGCCCGCTAAGCTGAATGACAGGTGGCAGAAACCTGATCAACATGATCCTCCAAGAAGAAAGGCGTCCCATCTGAAGCCGGCAGGCTGCCTGCGCCCCCGAACAGCAGCGCCACGCCATGCATGCTTCACATGCTGAACAGTGCGTCTGAGTGTCAGTAAAAGCACTGCAGGGTTGGTGAGGAGGGGCGTAATGGATATTTTGGATGAGGTGTTGAGCTCTGGCACTGGAGCAGAGCGTCCTGGTCAGCAGACCTCACCGCTTCCACTGATCTCAGCACCTCCCTTTTAGCACTAACCCACAGAACATTTGGCTTTACTACACCTGACCTGCATGACAGCATGAGATAAAGACCCGCCGAGCAAAGAGCAGGACCCTCACATCTCCTGTTCTATTCTATACAAACTCTGAACCAGGACCCACTGAAGGAGCCACCACTCGCTGCTGCTGTTGTTCATTAACAGCAAAATAGGAAAGTTGAGCTGTGTTAAATAGCTTTCTGAGCAATCTCTCTGGGGCTGAGATGGAGGGGGGTGTACGTTAGGAAAACGAGGAAGTGGGGGTCTCCAACCAGGAGATTTAATTAGTGAAATCTCATTAAGTTTAACAAAATTAAGCGTAAAACAATCCGTGGCAGGGAGCGATGGTTGAGAGGAAGAGTGGGGAACACAGAGAGGACAAGGAGGCAAGCTGGGAGATTATTTGGGAAGGAATTCAGGAAAACACAAAAGGCTTCGTCTACGAGGCCATTTCTGAAGCTCCAACTACTCACTGATGCAAACAGCTGAACACGTTACGAGTCCAGAGGAGAACAGTCTGACTTTAAAAGCCCTGCAGAGGAGGAGGTGCTTCCCAGCAGAGAGTCTGAAGCAGTAATTCTTCAGGAATGTCATGAGGCCATTAATGACATCTTTAAGGCTTTTCTAATACACACCATGCAATCCTTGGTGGGACGTCAGGTTACATGTCTGAACATTGTAAGTTCACCGTTCACTACTAAAACACTCAGACGGTCGCCAGATCAGAGAAGTCCATCTGAGTCGCTGCAGGAACAGCAGACGTCATGGCAACCAGTGAGGCCAAAGAGACCAACTCTGAACGCAGGTTTACTGAGAGTCTGAGGCAACCAATGACCTTTATGTCAGCCTGCTGGATTAAAATTAAAGATCGTCCCAAAGATTTACCCATAATCTCAATAATAAACGGTCCAATCAGAAATGGAACAGTTCAATCAAACATCAATGCCCTCATTAGGGTGACCAGACGTCCTCTTTATCCCGGATAAGTCCTACTTTTCATACCTAAAAAAAAACATCTGGGGGGGATTTCTAAATCTTCCGGGACTTTGGTCGACTACAATGCAACAGAACCGAGCCGTCAGCTCTGGGGCAGCTCTGGGGCTGGTCCGGAAACTCCGGCGGGGGGAGTTATTTGGGTTTATTATGGGTTTATGACAAGATGCAACCTTTTTCTTCTGGGATCAATTACATTTTTTTTTTACTGAATTGATTCTGAATCAAAGAGGTCATGCTGCTATAGGCTTAGACTGCTGGAGGACATAGGGACCCCTTTTTCATCATTCTGCTTCATTCTATCTTTATTCTCCCACTCTGCAGAATCTGTTAGTTCAATCTCTAACGTTCTGCTCTCTCTGCTTTTTCTCATAGTAGCTTCATCTTGTCTGGAGACACCATTCTGTAGAGAAATATCAGCTGTGCTGCTGCCATCAACACCTGTGTTTATAGATGTTCCGCCTGTTTTTCAGTGTAGTCCTGTTTCTCTGACTGTGACAGTTCGCAAAATTTTGTACTTCAGAGGGGGAAA
>NW_015150890.1:320065-330377 GCF_000732505.1 Cyprinodon variegatus
GAGCTATAGAAATAAACTGACTAGAATTGAAATACTAAAAATCAATCAAGACAGCTGTATGCTAGCTAACAGTATAACCAGGATGCATCACGCAGATAGATTAGATGCTGCATTATAATGTTTCATTCATAAATCAGAAGGAATCAGGCTGGATTTCTGTTCTCATTTGGAACTAAAAGGGATTTTTCCTTCAGCAGCAAATATTTCATCTTTTTTTTAAACAATTACAAATGAGTGTTTCCCACAAAAAACAATTAGGCTACTGCTGCTTTATTTTCTAATGTAATCTGTGTGCTACACAGTTTTAAAAATGATTGCATTCTGCTTTTCATTTTTGCTAACATGGTTGTAGAATCCCAACCAGCCCTGATTTCCTTTAGAGATTATTTCTCATTTAGCCAGAGCTTAAATTGTGTGCTTTCAGTCCTTCAGTTTGCAATTAGTTGCTAACATGGGGGACCAGAAGACATTTAAATTTGAAGGCTTAATTCAGTCAGAACCACAGGGACGGGCATTAATATTCAAATCCTTCAAGAAAACAATTTAGCACTTTTTTCAACCGACTGCCTGGCGGCCAAATGAAGCCGAGGTGGAAGACCGCTGAACACGGAGGAGACGTTCTTCTGAAGGAGGTTTGATTTGTGTTCAATATTTTCCACAAATATTTCAGGAAACTAGACAGTAGAGCCTTAGAAACATGAAACAGAAATCACTCAATAAATCAGTCAGAGAAATAAATCAAAGTTCATCCAGCAGCTGTTTGCTTTGGTTGAAAACATCTTTAAGGAATTAATATGTTGTCTAAGTACAGGAATACAACCACGGCCCACATTCATAAAGGTTTAGGCTTTTCATAAAATCAAGGATGTTGTTTTTTTTCCACTTATTTGGACAGGGACAAAGTAAAACAATAAAATGGTTGTATTTTACAGTAATGGGGGGGGGTTCCTCCATCTTCCCCTGATTCTCTGGCTCCTGTTACCCCAGGGTGTTTAAATAATCCTCTTATTACCGGTCCTGATCTTTATTTTCATTCCAGAAAATAAACTAGAACTAGAAATAAACTGAACTGAACTGAATATGATCCATCTATGCAGGAGCTCTACTCACCTCAGCATGCCATCTCATTGAGAGTTAAAGGGAAACAACCTTGAAGGTGAATTTGGCTTCTAGTAATACGACAAGTGAGGGAAATGTTATCCCCACCTGGTCAGATGATCCATAAATCAGCTAAAGGATTAATCGAAAAGACAAAAACGTTGCATCAGATGAGCTGAACAGAGTTTAATAATAATAACTGAACTTTGAACGGCCTTAATTGGCGGAGTGGCGGCCTTAACCACTAGGCCGCCACTCCGCCAATGGCAACATGTCAAACCCTTGATCCTGACTCTATAAAACAAAGGACATTTGACAAAGACAAACTACATTAAAATAAATGGAATGTAGAATAATACCTTTAAGAGAAAGACGCAGTAGATACAGCTGTTTAGAATCCTAAAGATCATGGCTGCATAATAAAGGTCCAGTAAAAAGAAACAGTTTAACAACAATAATTCCCAGAAAGCAGCTTTACTGGTTGGGATGATTTGTTTTGGTGCAACAAGCAGCAGATGGTAATCGGACACTGCGCGGGCTAACGATGCTAGCCAATTAGCTTTTAAAGCAGCAAAAGATGTTCCACAAACATTTGAGTATGAAGTGAATTTCACAGTCTTTGAGCAAACATCTTTGTCAGCAGAGGGTAGAGCCAAAAGAAAACAGGAAACTTGAGTTTCGCTGTCCGACACCAAGCATCCAAATGTCCAGACAGTCTGCGAACAGCTGTTGATTCAACTAGAACTCCAGACACCCGGCTCTGCTCTCACACCCTTTCTCATTCAGTCTCTAGCTCTGCCTGGTTTATAACATATGCTTGCTGTAAATGATGAAAGGTGGGAAATGCTCAGTTATCAGGAAATACGGATACTTTTTCTAGAATCTCCTCTGATCATTGGATATTTAGCCAGCAACACTGCATAGCCAGTTTATTGGGACCCCTGAGACCAAATATCAATCCCTTCTTTTCTTTGAATCCATTTATTCATCAATAATCGGGTACGTGAAGAGCAGAAACCTCTGGATGGATTTAGTTTATTCTTAGACTGAAATCCATAAAAGTCAGACTAGCTTTTAAAAGATATGGAGAACAGAAACTAAATATCTGGTCTGTCGAGACCAGATCAATGTTTTGACCTGTGGAGTGAAGAACTTTATTTTTAGCAATGTTCATTGAGATTAGCAAGTGTGCTATTATCTAAAACATTTAAAGTGACATCATTCAGACATAAAGACATCAGGCAGCTCATTCAGACCAAGAAACTGACCAATATCTGCTCACTGTGAGCATCAGGCATCAGTGCTTCTATCTGCTCTATCTTTAAGTGCTGTATTATCTGCATTTGAACATTTCTCATATCTATCCAAATATGCCATTAAATCAATAAATCCCCATGTGCTTCTGTTTTATGTTCTGTGAACATTTTATGTTAAAGTTTGCAAATTTAAGTGTCAATAACACTAAAATAAAAAGGTAAAGGGCAATTTCATGGTTTTTACTGGATTTGGACAAAGTTTATATCATTTTCACACCAATTCTAAAGAACAGATCAAACCTCTGCTGATTTATTCTAAACTAAACAGATCCATTTCTTTTTTATTAGTCATAGTTTTGTTCACTCCAAGTTTAACATAAAATGTATAGAGAGAGATTTCAAATGCCTTTTTAACATTAATCAGCTGATTTGATGTCTTCCAGTCAGGTTTCCATAGCAACCTGAGTACAGAGACTGTCCTGGTTAAGGTGTTCAATGACATCTGTATAAACCCAGACTGTGGAAGAACCACAGTGCTGGTTTTACTGGACCTCAGTGCAGCGTCTGATTCTGTTGATCACTGGATTTTATTAGAGCGTCTGGGAAACTGGGCGGGCCTTTCTGGTTCAGTACTGGACTGGTTTAAATCCTACCTGAAGGACAGGGACTTCTACGTGTCAGTAGGAAGGTTCCATTCTGGGGCCCCTCCCAGTCAACATCTACATGCTCCCATTGGCTCAGATTATAACCAGATCAGTTAGCATCACTATGCAGACGACACCCAGCTTTACATCCCAATGTCAGCAGGTGACTAAGAACCAATCAGAGAGCAGATCAATATGTGGATGAGCCATCATTTTCTACCACTGAATAAAAACCAAACTGAGGAAAAAATCTTTGGACCAAAGGAGCAGAGATCCAGAGTTAGCTCGCAGCTGGGAGCTACTGCAGCTACAAACCACTGATTATGGCTGAAATCTTGCTGTATTCTGCTTTTATTTGGCTTCTTTTTAACAGTTGCATTCATGTGAAGCACTCTGAATTGTTTTTGCAATGAATAAATAAGCTTGCCTACGTTCAGAGCGGAGTGCAGTGTTTGGAGGCTTTCATGTACTCATTAACAAATACAGACATGAAAGTTTTTACAAACTAAAAAAAAGTGTAAACCACAATTTAATGAATCTGTGAAGAATAATTCAAATTAGGTTAGTTGAGTCTGTTGGATTTCAGATTTTTATTACACCTGAAGAACGAAATAATGTGTTATATTTTTTTAAAATGTTTTTCTTCAACAAAATCCTTTTGATAAACTGGAAGAATGAATAGGATGATGTCATCGCTTGAAGATATGGAAACATTTCAATTAAACAATGAAGGCATTAAATAGTGAGCAGAAAGTGAGTCTAATCAAAGAAAATAATGATAGACCAATAAAATCTGCCATTATTCCACTGAATAGAAGTGAAATAATGTCTTTTCACTTCCTGATCAGGAAATCCTCACATTCTGTCTGATGCTGAAGGAGGTCCGGCTGCAGCAAAGCGTTTCTCAATGTCCTCTGATCAATTAACTTAGACTCATCACTGCAGAGCTCCTGCTGTTTTTCTTCATTTCCTGGAAGGCAGACAAACATTTTCCTCTAAGAAGGTAAAGTTTTCCTCCTAAAACACCAGATGTGAGATTAATTAAGTTCCTATTTCCTTTGAATGAAACAGGTTTTGAACTTATATCGGCGTAGACCTAAGCTGCAGGTCCCGTGTTCAACCCTCAGAGTTCTTCATGTGTATTTAGGCTGAAACTGCTGAACGACCTGAGGTCTGTTTCACGAAGCAGGTTTAACAAATTCAGATTCAAATCTACGACTCTAAATTGATCTATCCAACAGTCGGGAACTCTGAGTGTTCGGTTTGACAACGTCTGCTGTCAATTAGTTCAATCAATTTTAACCAGGTCCACTCAGAGTTTAGCACGTGCGTAACAAGTATGAAAAGCCATCATCAGTGGAAAGCCGAATCAACGGGTCACCATGACAACAGGGGACAGGAAGTGCCTATTTCACCCCACTGGAACTAGAGATTTTAATGAAAAAAAGAAAATAAAAAAGCTGAACGTGTTTAAAAGACAGAGAAGCAGCGCTACAGCTACAAAGGAGAGAAAGATGGTGAAGGAGAAGATTGTTGCTCCGATTAATGCGTACGTTTATATGAAGTGGGCTATGGCAGGCCATTTTTTACATTTATTAAAAGCACTCTCCTCTCTGTTCTTCCATTTATAGATCACTAAAATAAGCTTCTTCCTGGACCTAACTGTTATAATACATTTACTAAATTACAGTTTTTAAGATAATCCAAATGCTGATCAGTAATATTAGGAATATGGAAATCTGAAATAAATTTCTAGACATCCAGAATGTTTATCCTAGATGTGGAGAATGTTATTTTGTTTGAAATGTCATTTAGACAAAGACATTTTTTTTTCAAATATCAGGAATAAATATTCAGTAAAACTAGTACATATCAAAACGGCTTGCCGTAGATGTTGTTACCGTGAAAATATTACAGGATATTTCGTGAATGGTAGTGGATCAATGTATCTATTTAGGTGAAATCTTCTGGCAGCAGGTGAGGATGAAGAATAAAGATGTTGATCTAATATATAGGACCTGTTCATCATCTCATGGGTTCCTCCTCATGTTGATTCCGTCTACTTTTACACAGTAAAGTGTTTATTATTATAAGCGGCTTTCAGTCCCATCCTAACATTCAGAAGCTCAGCAAACTATAACTATAACCTCCTATAACTGATGTCTCCTCATGATTCCCTTGTTTCACAGGTCTGTGTTTAATCTGGGCTGTTTTCAATGGGAAGAAATGGAGCGTTCCCAAATTTAGGCTTTGGTTGTTGTTGTTTTTTTTATCTAGATAGATATTTTTACTTAAATGTCTTCAAAAATGTTCCATGATTATTTTACAGTTCTTGTTTATAAATTTTGAATTTCCTTTTAGTTGTAGAGAAATAAATCAGAATATTGAGCGAGTAGAATCAGAAGGTTTCTGGCAGCAGCTCCGGCTCTAATCCTTCAGCGTTCTGCACCTTTTCCATGTGTCCCAGCCTGCTGCTACTGTCTGCACTGCCTGACTAGCAGCAGCCAGCTCTGCAGAGCTCCGATAAGGGCGATTATATTTGAGTCTGTTTGAAGCAGAGATGCATCCTGAAGTTGCAGGACACTGGATTTCAAGGAATGAGGTTTTTAAACCTTAAGAAGATTCTCTGACGTGTATTATGTCAGATAAATAACAGGAGTGAAGCAGAAAGCAGACCTGTGTTACTAGTTTGGTTTAAAATGTCATTTTGTCTCCTTTCTAAAGAAACAGTTCAGCCTTTAACAACATCTCCTTTACACATGCAACCCACACACCCTCATCTTGCTATATGTAGTGAGGACCATGCAGTGACCCCAATGGTTTTCAGTCGTTTTCATCCCTTTCTCTGCCCTAACCCTTAACCTTTGACCTTAACCCAACCGTTACCAGTACCAACTGATCTTCTGTTGGGATGGATACTTTGAGGTCCAAGCTTTGAATAAATCAGGAATATGCTACATAAATGTGGTATCCATCTCTAGCCTAAAAAAAACCCAGAAGTCTCTTCTGAGCAGAAAAACTTTAAAATGATCACATTTGACAAAGACAAGCTGCATTAAAATAAATGGAATGTAGAATGATACCTTTAAGAGAAAGACGCAGTAGATACAGCTGTTTAGAATCCTAAAGATCATGACTGCATAATAAAGGTCCAATCCCTCATGTGATTCTGCAGCAATCACATGAGGGATTGCTGCAGAATCACTATATAAAGTCCCTGACTGGATGCAACCAGCTGGTTTTACTTAGAAAACTTTGAGCCTTTAATCTGACTGGATGATCTGGTTAAACTTTCTCTGTAAAGTGACATCAGATGACATGATGAGATTTATGCTACGTTCACACAGCAGCCTGAAGTCACCCAAATCCCAGTTTTTAGCCTTATATACGACCTGGATCGGATCTTTTCCTGACTGAACAACACAGATCTGATTTTTTCCAATCCGATCTAGGACACTCGGCTCTGTGGTCCTGAATCCGATAAGAATCCGATTTTTTCTAATACGACCTGTGTCTGAACAGCCAGCTCGCATTTATCCGACCTGAACTGAAATAATACTCAACAAAGGTCATTATTCTGCTACATGCTATGCAGAAACTGCAAGAAAAACAACAACAATGGCGGACGATGATGTGGAGAATACCATTTATGTTTAACAATATTGAAAAGATTGAGTTTTTAAGATGCGCTCCAGCTCTACCATCCATGTTTCCTTCCGTAAACACAGAGCTCGCTGGCTTGTGATGTCACTGCGTCCTCTACTGCGCATGCGGGACACTTAAGCTTTATGAATGCACTTCACACAGGAGATCACATACAAGACGCATATATTTGGAAATGTGAACGGCCGCGCAAAAAAATCAGATTTCACAAAAAAATCGGATTTAGCATTAAGGCCTGCAGTGTGAACGTAGCCTTAGAGCTATACAGATAAACTGAATCGAAATAGAATTAAACTGAAAATAGTTTTTTAAATGTTTGGTTTTTTTATTTAAAGAGAGGAAATTGAATTTGTTCAGTCTGACATGTTTGAACTGAGTTTAAAATGAAGTGTGTGGAAACATGGAGGTCGGTCAGCGGCTGAGCCACACATGGAGCAGGTCGTCCTCCACATGTAAAAGATTTAACTTCAATCAAGCATTCAAGGTCGGACACCTGAGCTTTCGCTTAAAGCTCCACTGTACGGGTGGGGGGTGGGGGGGGCTCGCAGCGGGAGGCCGCCTCCCGCTTTCTGCTGGGAAGGAGCCTCTGAAGCGCTGGTATTTAACCAGTTCCTGCACATCTCAGTGGGATCTCTGTGTGCGGTAGGCCTGGCGCTGGGGGAGGGGCAGTTCAAATATTCGACATGTTTGGTTTTTAGATAGATTTCTAGGATTATTTTTCACTGAAAAATGTAAGAAAATAAGAGAAAGATTATTAAAATCTGTGGAGGGAAACGACACCTGGATGAGTTTAGTGAGAAATAAAGAAATATTGAAATAATCATCAACTAATTCATTAATCAATTAATCATTACCTGGAGTATAGAGACTGTAAAACATGCCTTTAGCTGACAGAGCGACGCATTTAGAGCAGGAATTATACCAAAAAATATGTAAACATTTTGCATTTAAGATTAAAAAAAAATGATCGACAAATTAATCGATTTGCAAAATAATCTTCAGCCCTAGTGAAAACCAATGAATATATGTCAACAAAGTGGAAGCGAGAAGCAACCTAGTGATTTCCACTGATCTCATTGTTAATCTTTCAGGATTTAAGATTCAAAAGAGACAAAAAAAAGGTTTCTGATCATGACAGCTGATAAATGCTTGGAGTCCCTGATGAGGTTTCCACTCCAACCTGAGCAGAGCTGCACAAAGAAAACATTTCCTTTTCCCCATAATCCTCTCTGCTTCCAGCTCCAGAGACCCTCACTCTCCCTGTCGTCCCTCAGACTCAAGCCTGAGATCCTCCTGAAGCGTCTCCGTCTGCTGAAACCTGACACACACACCCAGATCCTCAGCCGCTCTTCCCCAGGCCCCTTTAGGGACTCCGCTGACCTTCCTGTCCACGTCAAAGTAAATCAGAGCAGGAGCCGGGGCACCCAGGGGCTCCACCCGGGGGGCTGGGGTCCAATCAGGGGGTTCCTCACAGAGGAAACATTAGCATTCCTGGATGCGCCGTGAAACGCGGCTCAATGATGGGGAAAACTTAGTTTACTTTGAACAAAGTTAAACTAAAACACCAGACATTACTTACACCTAAAACTATGTTTGCTGTGATTTAATGAATTTAGCGTTAATCGGTAAAAAATAACAACAATAATTTTCGTCGCGATGCGGTAAGCCTAGCGCCATTCTCCCCGCTTTACTACTAGACACATCTGCAATTAAAAACAATTATTGAAGATTTCCACATTTGGATAATAGTGATAATTGTGACAAACACCAGATACAGCACTGGGACTTGATCAACAGCCGATACCGCACCGTGACGTCACTAACCAGTAGGTGGCAGTAGTGTTCTTTGACAAACATGGATGCCTCCAGTAAAGCACATTCACATGAAAATGACTCTGAATTAAAAACTCTGATCATTTATTGAACAGGATGGAATCATTTCAGATTTAAAGAACTTTCAGAAGTTTGGATTCTGAAGATGAGACTTTTCCTTTAACCGGACCGTTCTAACACATGAACCCGCTATAATCCGGTGGCCGGAGCTTCCAGGAAAGAGCTCCATGTTCTCGCTGAGTCTAACAGGACTTCCTGTTCCCGCCCAGAGAAGCGTCCCCACAGCATGACGCCGCCGTGACAGATGAGCTCAGTGTGATTCACTGCGTTACTTTCCTGCTGCAGTGCTCTGGATGTGGGTCAAAGTTCAGTTTTGGTTCTTTTCTCCATCTTTAGCGTGCCTCCAACATGGTTCCTTCAAACATGGCTTCTTCTTTCTTGTTGACGTTCCTCCATAGCGGTCAGGTTTTAGACTGGATGCCTCTTCGGTGCCGTTGAAAGCTGTGGTTCTGCTCTACAGTCCTCATGGGCTAAACCTCCATGTTTCTCTGATTCATGCTCTCCTCCTCCGGTCTGTCAGTCTGCAGACCTACCAATCCCAGTAGGTCTGCAGGTTCTCCATCCTCTCTTCTGGTTCAATGGATCAATCAGAGCTCTGGGAGATTGTTCTAGAGCCTAATCCTGCTTTAAACCGGACCAGAACTTCCTCCCTGCTCTGTCTGTATTTAGACTTGGACAAACCAACGTTCTCCTGAAGGCCGCTGGTTCCAGAGCTGGAATAATCAAAGGCTGAGGCCGTAAAACTCAACATGAACATGAGAGGGATGAATACTTTATTTATTCAACCTATTAGACATCAAATTGAAGTTTAAGTGCATATCTGCAGAGGATGTTCAATCAAGCCAAAGAAAGTGCTGCGTTTTAGACAACATTTGCTTCTTAAATGGTTTCTACTGTTGTAGTTTGTAAAACATTTGTACACATCACTGTGAGAGAAGCTTTAGAAGCCGAAGGAAAACTCATTTGATTAGTTCAGCTTCACTGCACACCTTCCCCCCCCAGGAATAATCAAATATCCCCCAGTTTCTACCTTTCCCTCTGACTGATGGCTGGTTTTCTGAGGGAGGAGGTGACCTCCAGATGGACACCTTCAATCCGGAGGAGGTTTGGGGTCCAGAGACCCTCAGCTCCTCCGCTTCGATAGCCCCCCAGCTGTTCCTGGGCTTCCATAACAACAGCTGCGCAGAGGTTTAGAGGTTCATGTTGCTATGACAACAGCAGGATCCATTGGCATGCATAGATTCTTAGTGCTAATGGGAAAAGTGACATTATGCCACATTTTCATCCCAGGAAACCGGTGGAAATTAGCAACGGTGCTCAGATTTAAAGAGGCTCAGAGAAAGGATTTGTTTCCAAACACTTGAGGAGAACTTGCTCCTCTAACATCAGAGATGATAAGAAGTTAGTCCTACGGGCTGAGAGCTCTGTAGCTCTGACGCCTGAATGTACAGGGCTGACAGGATGTACAACAATCAGAAGTATTTCTGTTGGCCTCCCAAACAGGACGTAGGGTCACTGAGAGCTTCACGGGAGGAACCCGGCTGAGCTCTGCTGGGACAGACCAGCTGAAACCATTCAGTGATTTTATTTAGCTGAAAGCTATTCCTGGGCAGGGGGGGTTTACCATTAGGCAATACTAGGTGGTTGCTTAGGGCCCTACGTTCCTAGGGGCCCCATAAAACTCTGTTTACATGTTTGGTTAATACAACTATTCCTTAAGGCCTAGTTATCCTCCCCCAGCAGTGTGTTCCAGGTATT
>NW_015150890.1:330872-332304 GCF_000732505.1 Cyprinodon variegatus
ATTCAGAGGGGCCCCCTGCCTGTCTTTGCCTAGGGCCCCACATTTCCTACATCCGCCCCTGTTTTCCTGGAATCAGTGGGGGCTCAGGGTGGGAATGCAGGTTGTCCCACAGGAGGAACCTGAGCTTCCACAGTATCAGTGTGGGTGTTATCTCCACAGTTAACGACCAGGCGGTTGATCCAGGCAACGGATCCAGACAGAACGCCGTGAAATCAGGCGGCCTGCGTCGCTGCCGCACGGCGCTCAGCCACCACAGCTTCCCAAACCTGGACGGACGTGGTCTCTGAAGCGCGTCCGAAACGCACATTGATTAGTTCTCCCTTTGTCACAGAACATGATATTGTCTAATGAACAATGGAGGGGGGGGGCAGGAATGTAGAGCTAAAAATACCCCCACCATGATGACTCAGCCTGAACAAACAGAGACCTGTTCATTTCCTCCAGCTTCTCAGACATTTCCAGGCCTCTTTAGCAAACATCCATTTCTTAATCAATCTGAGGAAAGGAAGGAAAACAAGCTGCAGGGTCCAAACAGGAGAGAGAGATTTCTATTTTAATGAGATCTAAGGTGTTTGGAAGGAGCAGCTGGCTGTGTTTTACTGGCTGCTTATCATCCCAGTGATCTGCAGCTGAGAGCGGCTCATCACGGTGACGCTTCACCAGGAGCCACGGCTTAAAAACTGATTCACTTTTCTTATTCATCTTTCTATCAACTGTTTGCAGCTTCTGTGAGAATCTATGGGAGGCAGTTTGACTGCTGCTCAGTTCACTGCTCTATGGATTCACACTGCAAAACCTATCTAAAATAAATCTTAACTTGAGAAGTCAATTAGACTTGTTTTATTTTCTTATTTAAATATATATATGTAAATTGTCTTGTTCCATTTGCAAAGTGTCTCAATTCAAGGAAAAAAGAAACTTATTTTAAGAAAAATTGACTTACTTTGATTTGCAGTGCAGCTCATGTTAAGGAAGCATGAAAAGCAACAACAGCATCAGGTGATTATTTTCCAGCAGGGGAGGAGGATTCAATTCTATTTTATTTGGTTTATTTCTATAGCTCCAATTCCAATCATGTCATCTCAGGTCACTTTAAAGAGACAATTCAACCACATCATCCAGTCAGATTGATTCAACTCATTGACTCTTCAGCAATCCCTCACGCTAAGCATGCTTGCAGCGACAGTGGAGAGGAAAAACTCCCTTTGAACAGGAAGGAACCTCCAGCAGAACCAGGCTCAGTGTGAGCGGCCATCTGCTGAGGCCCACTGGGGTTCAAGGAGACAGAAGCAGAGATATAGAAAGAAGCATAGTTACAAAAATTCGCTGTAAAAGGCGGCCCCGTCCCGGAAACACACAGCCAGGCAAACAAGCTCCGAGCCAGTCACAGTTGTCAAAGGCAGAGAAACAGGACTACCAAGAAATTACTAGC